>NC_063187.1:4977201-5061016 GCF_023159225.1 Perognathus longimembris pacificus
CTCTTCCCAGCGCTGGGAGTGGCCGGGTCTGGTTCTGGAGCTTTCTCTATCAGAGTGGCCTCCTTAGGATCCTTGCTCACAAGCATTTCTCCCTCGGGTCCCCCTAGGGGCCATACAGGAAATTACGATTGGATCCTATTGTCCCTTCTACCTTCAGGGTATTCCCCCCACATTCCACAGCTTTTCCCCAGCACAGTCCCCTCCCCGCCGCACCCCCCCAACTCCGCACCCTCCTTTCAGTGGTTTTCTTAGGGTTTTGTGCGTCTGCCCTCGCCCCCCGCAGTTTGCGCCCAACCTGGGGCCAGGCTGACCTCTTACACTCAGCGTCTGTCAACAACTTGCCAACACCATCTCACCCCAAGATGGAATCTGGCTTTCTATGGCCGGGTGTGGCCCCACCCCTCGGGCCTTTCCCCCAATAGCTGCCCATGGCCTACACCAGGCCATGTGTCTTTATCGATACGATTTCTGGCATGTACGATTTCTGGTAATGTACACCATTAACAGATATTCATACTTATGCTGTGTTAGAGGATGACGCACTCTGTCTGCACTGAACTGTCTGTCCATCACTCTTGTAGTCGCAGAGAATAGTAGTAAAAAAAACTCATTTGCTGAAGTCTGGTGCGAATATGTCACTTGTTAATAAATCCACCATGACAGACTCATCACATCTTCCATTTGCATAACATGTAAGACACTTTCACATGTCTCTTTAATCCTTGCACCAGCTTTATCCCTCCTCCTCCTCCTCCTCCTCCTCCTCCTCCTCCTCCTCCTCCTCCTCCTCCTCCTCCTCCTCCTCCTCCTCCTTCTGTCTGTCTGTCGTGGGGCTCAAACTCAAGGCCTGGCCACTGTCCCTGAGCTCTTTTTGCTCAAGGCTAGTGCTCTATCACTTTGAGCCACAGTTCCACTTCTTTTTTGTTTTTTATTTTGGCCAGTCCTGGCTGGGCCTTGGACTCAGGGCCTGAGTACCTTCCCTGGCTTCTTTTTGCTCAAGGCTAGCACTCTGCCACCTGAGCCACAGCGCCCCTTCTGGCCGTCTTCCATATATGTGGTGCTGGGGAATCGAACTGAGAGCTTCATGTGTAGGAGGCAAGCGCTCTTGCCACTAGGCCATATTCCCAGCCCACACAGTTCCACTTCTGGTTTTCTGGTAGTTCACTGAAGATTAGACTCTCATAGACTTTGCCCAGGCTGGCTTTGAACAGTGATCCTTAGATCTAGGCCTCCTGAGTAGCTGGGAGGACAGGCATGAGCCACCGGTGCCCAGCTTTTTCTGTGCACCAGTTTTACTCTGCCATCTTTCCCAAGGAAGATAAATCGGAGAAAGTTGAGACTCGTGACCACACACCTGGAAAGCAGAATCACAGGGGAATCTAGTCATTTGTGTAGTCCAAAGACCCAAGACCGAACCCCATGTGGTCCTGACCGCCCCCCCCCCCCCCCCAGTGGATCAATTCCCAGCCCGGTGCCTCTGTCATGGATTCACCGCCTGCCTCTGTATCCTGGACTCCACCCCATGCCCTTTGCCTGCTGGATCCAAGACTCACAATCCGGTCCATCAGGTTTGCCTCTGTTCACATTCATTCTGCTAACCTAGCAAAACCAGGCCCAGTTCCACCATAACTCTGCCTGGTGGAAAAACCTGGGCTGGGCCATTTAAATACGAATGTTCTCAATATAGCTTGCTCTGGAAGGATTTGCACACAGGTTCGAGTGGGCTTGCATGCAGAAATGGGCCCAAGGAGTCCCAGTCAACTGGTTTAAAAGACGTGTCCTCTAGCCTTAGAACACGTTCACCTGTCTGATGTATTGGGGTTTCTCTGTAGGCCTCGTGGCTCTCAGTCATTCATTCCCAGTCTCCCCTCCTGTTTCCTTACCTGAGTCCCATTCACGGAAGGGTTAGGGGAGGTCAGTGTCCTTAAGCTAGTGGCTCTGGGAACCAGAGAGAGAGAGAGAGAGAGAGAGAGAGAGAGAGAGAGAGGAGAGAGGAGAGAGAGAGAGAGAGAGAGAGAGAGGGAAGAGAGCAGATGCGACCCCGGGGGGGGGCCCATTTCGGTGTCACACAAATGGCATGACTCAAACTGGCCTAGGTGCAGCCTGCAGGCCTCAGGGAGGAGGGGACCCGCTGCTGACTGGGCAGAAAGAGCTAGAAATAAAAGCTGACTCAGGGTTATTAACCATAATGACTCCCAAGTCACAGCTTGCATTTGGGTTGACTCAAAGACAGAGGGAGAGGCAGAAGGAGGAGAGGGGGAGGAAGGAAGAAAAGGAAGGAACCAAGCTCACTTTGTTGAATTGGAGATACACACACACACACACACACACACACACACACACACACACTGCAATATCTTCACTATGATTCCATTTTATGATAATATGATCACCATTTCGTTGATGAGGTATGGAGGAATCGAACCCAGGGCCTCGTGCATGCTAGGCAAGCACTCTACCACGAAGCCACATCCCCAGCCCTCTTCACTATGTTTTTCTTTATTATTTATTTATTTATTTTGGCCAGTCCTGGGGCTTGGACTCAGGGCCTGAGCACTGTCCCTGGCTTCTTTTTGCTCAAGGCTAGCACTCTGCCACTTGAGCCACAGCGCCATTTCTGGCCATTTTCTGTATATGGGGTGCTGGGGAATTGAACCCAGGGCCTCATGAATACGAGGTAGGCACTCTAGCCACTAGACCATATCCCCAGCCCCTCACTACTGTTTTAATGTGGCTTTCGGAGATAAAAGGCACCTGGATGCGCTCATTTTCGACCTGAAGCCAGAGTTCCTGAGTTTGCCATTCAATCTGATGCATGGAAGGAAGCATACAGAAGTGTCTCCATGGGCCATCGGTGGCAGGGAATGGTCTGGAATCAAGGGGACACATGTCTGAAGGGTCCAGAACCCCCAGAGAGCACACACAGGAAGGAGAGAGTAGGAAGCAGGGGCTGAGCGATATTCCTCCGGAGGCTGGGGATAAACCTTCGATGGACTGCGTGGTTCAGGGGCGGATGCAGCAGCAAGGTGAAGAGTGACAGCTGGCCAGGGTGGGGACAGGAGCCCCTCCTGGACCATTACCGCTTCCAGCTGATTCATTTCTAGGCCCTGCTCTTGGGAGTCTACTGAGCCATGGCTCCCACGATCTGGTCTCTTATTCTTTACTTTTGCTGAGCATAAGGCTCAGATGCAAAGACGGCTGTTCAGTGAGCTACGTCTTGACTCTCTCCACCCATTCAAGAAATATTTCTTGAGGCCTTAAACTGTGTCAGGCCCTGGGTATGGTGGGGAGGTATTAACATATACTAAATATGGTGACATCCTTGTACCTTAAGAACTCCTTCCTCACGTAAATTGCATCCGTGGTCCACTCAGCCTTCACCATGATCATCTCATGAGCAAAGGCCTGGCCATCAGCATTTAGAAAAAGTTTAGCTACCCTTCTTTTTTTGGGCGGGGGGGCTTGAACTCAGGGCCTGAACGCTGCCCCCTTAGCTCCCCCCCCCAAAGGCTGGAGGTCTACCACTTGAGTCACAGATCCACTCCCAGCTGTTTTGGTAGTCAACTGGAAATAAGTGTCTCGTGGACTTTCCTGCTGGGCTGGCTTTGAACCGCAAACCTCAGATCTCTTCCTGAGTAGTTAGGATTTACAGGTGTGAGTCATTGGCCCCCAACTAGATTTCTTTTAAACCTGAAATTGTAGCTGGTGTATTGCTTAAATCAAAATTTAAACTCCTCATGAATCTGGGGGGAAAAAAAGTTCTCCAAAGATACAAGAAGATACAAAGATACAAGAAGTTTTAACTAAGTAGAGAATAAAGGCCTCAATCAAGTGAGCACTTTCATAGTAACCTAAAGCTAGGGTCTGTCCTGGCATTGGTGAGGCCACAAGTTCAAGGAGGGTCATGAGTTCAAGGCCAGCCTTGAACTCAACTAAAAACTAAGTACAATGACAATGGCAGTGAAGGGGTGAGTAGAGGAGAATGGTGATGATTTCAGTGATGGCTTTGCGCTAGTTTCGGTGAGCTGTTGAAATTCTTTCTCTCCATCATTCATTTATTCAATTAACAAATACGCCCAGGCTGTGAGCCCAAGCTGCAAACTCGCAGGTGAAGCTGATGTTTGTCCTCCAGAGAGAGAGATACTCAGGAGAGAGGAAACCCACCAGGAAGGGAAGAGCGGAGAATTCCTTCCGCTCTCATTGTCTCGTTCTGCCACCTGCTGGGTATTTGCCACCAGTGCAGGACAGAGGAGCCAAGAGGAGCCAGGAGGACTTCGTAGGAAGGAGCTACATCTGTTTTTGCATGCTGGACTATGCGTTTTTCTTTACTTAAAAAAGAAAAGAAGGTAAAGGAGGGCAGTTTTGTCTCTGACAAAAAAGATTCATTTGTTCATTTCTCTTAGAAAAATTGATATTCCGTATCTCCTTCCTTCCTTCCTTCCCTTCCTTCCTTCCTTCCTTCCTTATTTCCTTCCTTCCTTCCTTCCTTTCTTCCTTCCTTCCTTATTTCCTTCCTTCCTTCCTTCCTTCCTTCCTTCCTTCCTTCCTTCCTTCCTTCCTTCCTTCCTTCCTTCCTTCCTTCCTTCCTTCCTTCCTTCCATGCAGTCCTGGGGCTTGAACTCAGGGCCTGGGCACTGTTCCTGAGCTTTGTTGCTCAAGGTTACTGTTCTACCATTTGAGCCACTGCTGGATTTTTGGGTAGTTAACAGGAAATTAGAGTCTCTTGGACTTTCCCGCCCAGGCTGGCTTTGAACCTCAATCCTAAGACCTGAGGCTCCTGAGTAGCTGGGATGACAGGCGTGAGGCACCGACGCCTTAGTCGGTCACCACGGGGAGCGTCGGATGTCACAGGGCTTGGGTTTTAGGAACTGTGTCACGTGTACAGATGACTACCTGTGATTTTGCTTTGAGGGCAGTTCTCATTCTGAATCTGAGATTGGGAGCGTACCTAACATTCTTGAGACAGACTCGTGGCATCTTTTCTGTGCATGGAAGCTTCCAGATCTCGCCTTGAGACTGTGTCTGCAGGGATTGCTGACTGTGGACGTGCAGGTGAGGTTGGAGGGGAATGGTCCTTTGTGCTGCAGAGGAAGGACAGCGTTACCCCCGTCATCAGAGGCTTGGTTGTCGGCATCAGGGGAATGCAGTCATTACCTTCTTTCTGATCATTGTACCTGCATTAAACATTTTCTTGCCAACTGCAAATGCCTTGGGAGCCAATAAGAAATGCGAAGAAAGGGGGCAGCTCGAGGCTTAGGCTCTGGTGTGTAAAGCTTGTCTCAGAACCCCAGCTCATTTTCCTTGTCTCTATTCATCATGGTACTCGACAGACTTTCATGACTGGACGGAACTCATTGGAAACTAATTAATGAGTTATAAATACTTGTAAGTGCTCTTCAAGTACTTCACAATCCTTCAGAGTCCTACTTGGGCCTGCATGTCCCAAGCCACTTCGTTCTATGACGTCCTTGCCTCCGTGGGTTCTACGCCTGGGATGAGGCTGAGCTGTGGGAGTGAAAACTCAGCTCCTGGCAGGCAGAGGGGGCACAGTGCACCCCCGCCATGATGTCCTCCACCTCCGGAAGTTTCCAGAACCTCCTGGAAGAACACCACCAGCTGGGGATCAAGCGTTCCACGCAGTGCTACACAGTTTCCTCATTCGTAACACACCGGGAATCATCGATGATCATCCAGGTTTCTCAAGCTACCAGCCATGACACCTCTCAGCTCAGAGCCATGTGCGAATTGATTATTCACCACGGTGCTGAGAAGATGCACAGGCTACGCCAGGAAGCCAGTCCCACTTAACCTCTACTTGGGACCCACCAGAATCCATCCATCCATTCATCCATCCATCCATTCATCCATCCATTCATCCATCCATCCATCTACCCACCCATCATCCACCCATCCATCCATCCACCCATCCATCTACTTATCCATCCATCTATCCATCCATCCATCCATCCACTTACCCATCCATCCATCCACCCACCCATCATCCACCCATCCATCCATCCACCCACCCATCCACTTATCCACCATCCATCCATCCATCCAGCCATCCATCCATCCATCCATCCATCCAGAATGGGAAAGTAACCAAATCTTTCAGGACAAAAGAATGAGGCAAAGTGCATGGTGCATCCTTGAAACTCAGTGAAGCCGGGCACTGGTGGCTCATACCCAGCTACTCAGGAGGCAGAGAGCTGAGGATCGTGGTTCGAAGCCAGCCCAGGCAGAAAAGTCCCTGTAAGACTCTTATCTCCAATAAACTACTCAAAAAAATGGGGTGGGGAGGGGGCTGGGATATGGCCTATTGGCAAGAGTGCTTGCCTTGTATACATGAGGCCCTGGGTTCAATTCCCCAACACCACATATACAGAAAATGGCCAGAAGGGGTGCTGTGGCTCAAGTGGCAGAGTGCTAGCCTTGAGCAAAAAGAAGCCAGGGACAGTGCTCAGGCCCTGAGTCCAAACCCCAGGACTGGCCAAAAAAAAACCCCAACAAACTCCAGTGAAATGACAAGAAAGCAAGCCCCAGTATTTTTTGTGGAAATCACATTGTTGGAGGCACTATCCATATTTAAGTAAAAAGATGTCAAATGAAGAATGAATGTGGATAAATTGCATTGGCAAAACATATTAATGATTGTGATTAAGCATCTTTGCCCCAGAAAAAACAACAAACAAGAGACAGCTGCAAGAACAGAATGAGGCATTCTGCGTGCAAATTAACAGAGACATGATTGTAATTGAATTTTTTCAAGCCTTTTTTCTTTTTTAATATCTTACCCCAGTGGAGTTCTAAATTAAATAGGTCCGAGTACTGTCTCACTTAGTAAGGCCATTTGTGACTTGGAACAATATTACCAACCACAAAACCCTCATGCTTCTAGATCACTGAAGTACTATTCCACTGATTTTAGGATCCAGGGTACTGTGCAACACTGTAATTTATATTGACTAATTTAAGAAAGCGTGGGCATGGAAATAGAGGGTGTGGTACTTTGGATATCTTTCCATAAATACTAAGTCGAGCAGAACATGGATAAAAGGAAGTGAAATGTAGAGTCTGGGGTCTTTTAGAGAGAGGAGCCCAGGCCACATTTACGATTCCACTCGTCGACATCAGTGATTCCGGAAATGTGAAGGGTCCTCAATTTCGGCCATTTTCTCACATTGTATGTTTGCACTGTTCTCCTCAAATGATTAAGGTATCAGGAAGAGATCCGAAAAGGATGGAAAAATCTGAATTTGTATAAGGATGTGTGTGTGTGTGTGTGTGTGTGTGTGTGTGTGTGTGTGATTAGGACCATGGGGGCCTGGATTATCTATTGTCCTCTGACTTCACATCTGGTGACCATCCCCCCCCGCCCCCCACCCCGCAGCCCTCAGTTCCCGCCCCCCCCTCAATGAGAGATGGCAGGCAGAGATGGCATGCTGGTTATTTTATTGGGGTGCTAGGGAATGTGGCAGTTACAGCCATGCTGACCCAGTGGTAGAGGGTTCGGGAGGACTTCCTCTTTTCATTTCTCTTCTGGAAGAAACAAACAAGGGAGTTACAGGGGAGGAAGACCACAGAGAGAGAGAGTGCCGGAAGCTCCGAGGGTCAGGTGTGTGTGTGTGTGTGTGTGTGTGTGTGTGTGTGTGTGTGTGTGTTCTCCTACCTCTCCTCCCTCCTCCCCTTCCCCCATTCCTTCCTAGATTCCTTTTGCTCTCTCTTGTGACCTTGGGGGGAGTCAGCGAGGCCCAGATGGTGGCTGGTGAAATGGTGGGAAGGTTATTCCTAGGTTGTATAGCCCTTGATGGCATGAGGAAATGCTGATGGACACATTCACAAAAGAGATCTGCTGCCTGTCGTGGGGGAGAGAGGCCCTGCCAGCTCGTTTGCAGGGTCCCTGGGAAGGAGGCATCGATTAGAGAAATCATGGAAGAGTCACACACCCCCCTCCCCCACCAACCACGGAAGGTTATGAAGAAGTGACAATCCACGTGATGGAGAGGATGCCAACAGTGAAAACAAGACAAGAGCTGGTTTAAAACCCAGGAGATCCACACGAGTTTTTGTAAGAAACGTGCTTGTAGGAAGAGTTGTGTATGGATGTTACCATTCGCGGTAAAATGGGGGATTTATCTTTCCGTCAGAATAAATATTTACAAGTCATAGCCTGAAAATGCTGGAGGAAAGGCTCTGGGAAGGGGGCTTCCTGTCTCCCTGTGGTGGTAGATTCTTCTTCGGCTGGAGCCTGTGCTAACTGGAGGGTAAAAGCTCAACCCTGCCCAGTCCCATCAACCAGCTCATTGGAAGGCAGGGGAGAGAGAGAGAGAGAGAGAGAGAGAGAGAGAGAGAGAGAGGAGGAGAGAGAGAGAGAGAGAGAGAGAGAGAGAGAGACACGGTTCAAAGCCAGGCTGGGAAAACATTGTCACAAAACTCCACCCCTTGACCAGTAGCGGCCTGGAGTTCAGACCCCCATGCTCACATTGACTGCCTGCCCGCTCTCCCCCCCCCCCCCCCAATGATGGCAAGCCTGTTGAAGGTTTAGCAGCATCGCATTAAGGTCTCACTAGGTCTGAGGGCAGGTGAGGTGGGAATGACCAGGAAAGGTCAGGCTGACCTTCAGATGGCTGCTCACGGACCATACCCAGGTCTCTACTGTACCCACATACCCCACAAGTCAGTGAGGGATTGCTGTGGATAGGAACTTGGGGTGGCACCCCTCAAATCCTGAACTCCCTGGGACAGCATGTGGACAGCTAGGGTCCTCTGGAACACCATAGAACCCCCCACCCCCCAAGTGTGGTCCAGAACCACCTTATCTCCACAGGTTTCCAGTAAATACATGCCCCAGTATGGTCTGAGGACGGTCCCGTGTAGGCCTTGCCTGTGGAGGGAATTTGAGCCATACCTGTCCCGGAATGTAAAGACTGGGCAGGCTAGGCTTGAGGCCGCGGGCTGTCCCCTTGGGGGGCAGGCTGGACTTGAGGGCGTGGCTGCATGCTGTCCTTTTGTGCAAGTGAGTGTTGGATTTGTCGTATCAAGGACTTGATGAACTTTAACTGAGCTCCTGCCTGCACGTGTCCGGAGGCCCCTATCTTTATATTATTCATGAGTTGGCTAATGGCTAGCCATCTATGTAGAGTAGAAAGCCAGGGATGTGGCTTCGGTTCTGCGCGACCTTCTTCTGGCCATTTTCCAGCTTCTTCACCCATTTCACCCGAGGGTGCAGACGGGGCCCGCCTGAGCTTCCTGGGCCGGGCTCTGTTCCTCAGCAGCTGTGTGGGGGAGCAGAGGAGAGTCGTGCACAGTTGGGGAGATGCCCCCATCTGACAGGATCCCCAACAGTCCTCCCAGCAACGCCTTCTCCCGTGCACCCTCCTTCCCGTCCAGCTCAACCCTGCCGTCGCTCCTCTTCCCGCACACAGTGGGGACAGCGGAAGGCCTACGTCTACATTCTTGGGAGATGTATTTGCCCTTGGGCTGGCAACACTGAGGGGTATCCCCAACTTCACACAGGACGGTGACTGTCCCCCAATAATTAGGCCAGGCTGAGCCGTGAATCCTTAGCCCCCCTCACCTCTCAGGTTCCCACGGTCCCCTTGCTCTTCCCTCCCCTCCCTTCCCCTCCTGCCCTGCAGTGTGGAGTCCTGAGGCCCAACCAGCATCCACCCCCCCCCCCCCGTGGAGCCCTGTACCTTGGCTTGGGCTCTGAGCAGAGCTCAGGGCCAGCAGGGCCGCGGTGAGCAGGACCAGCAGCATCGTGGAGGAGGCTCTGGAGTTGCTCTGGAGTCTGCGCTGGGAAGCGGGGCCACTGGCTTTATAAGGAGGATGGAACAATGGGGCTTTGAGCTCGGCCTGTGGCCCCTCATCCATCATTTCTTTCTGGGATACAGCCCAGCAGGATGTGATCTCTAGGTGTCATTCAAAGTGGCGTGTCACATGACTGTGCGATGCTCTCGAGAGAGCACTGTCCTCTCAATGATCGGGGGGGGGGGGGGGTCCTAAGTGACATTTCGTCCTCGTCAGAAGTCCAGTGGATCCGGCCGAGAGGTGTGACACTTGGATGTTGTGATGTGACATCTGTGCTGGGTATTGTTGTGTAACATCTGTGTTGAGTTTTACGTTGGAGTGGGGGTATGATGAAACTGTGTGTGTGTGTGTGTGTGTGTGAGAGAGAGAGAGAGAGAGAGACAGAAAGGGAGACAGAGACAGAACAGAGAGACAGACAGAACAGAGAGACAGAGACAGAGAGAGACACACAGAGAGAGACAGAGACAGAATAGAGAGACAGAGAAACAGAGACACAGAGAGAGACAGAGACATAACAGAGAGACAGAGAGACACACACAGAGAGACAGAGACAGAATAGAGAGACACACAGAGAGAGAGAATTGGTGCCTTAGGATAAAAAGATGAGGATGATGAATAGCTGAGAATTAACACATCCAGTCTCCCTTAACCAGGATGCATCTGTGACTATGCCTATAATAGGATATTCAGTAGCTTTTCATTTTACGTGGTGATTTCTGCTTATCTCTCCGCATGTCACTTTAGCACATGAAGATCCAGTAGCTCACCTCTGACCCTCAGTCCCCCCCCCCCCCCCCCCCCGCCGCCCGAACCAGAAACTGTGTCCATGTCACTCATGGGCTGGCTGATCAAGGGAGTCTTGTATCAACACCCTTCAGGCAAAGACAGCAAAGAGGGCCGGGGACGCCACTGGTGGAGCAGCTGAGCTCAGGGTTCCCGAAAGACCCATCGCGTCTCTCGGCTTCCTTCCTGCCTTCCCTTCACAGAGTCTTCTCTCTGGCTGGCCCGGGCCTCGCGTGGAGAGGGGGAGTTTAATCACTGTTGCTGTCTGGATCGCCTGGCCAGCCGTGCGTTTCCATCCGTGAAGCCGTCCATTCGGGCTGGCTTCTCAGATCCCCGTTCCACACCGGACGTGACCCGCCATGCTCGCTACATACAGCCGTCAGTACTCAGCCTCCTGCCCAAGTCCAAGGGCTGATGTCTCACGAGGCAACCCGATTCTCTCTTTGTGACACCGACAACCGGTTCACTTTTTTTTTTTCCCACACCCTTCTGCGGAATTTCTTTAATTTCTAGTAGCAGAATCGGAATGACCCTCCGCTACCTTTCTTTTCTTCGTGCATTTGTTATTGTTATGAGAAAGGCGATGTGCAGAGGGGTGACCGCAATTGCCTTTGTTGTCCTTTGTGAAGAAGTGTGTGTGTGTGTGTGTGTGTGTGTGTGTGTAACAATCTTGTCTTGTGGGTCATCCTGCTCTCTCTCCTCCATGAGGAGGGAGCTGCCTCCGCTGGCCTGGACGGATCTGAAGTCCTCAGTTTCCCCACGTCTTCTGCTGATCCCTGGGGACCGGGTGGCTCCCTGCCAGCTGGGGCCGCACACCGGGAGCCTGGCTGAGGGCTTCCGCCAGGGCCATGCTTGTGGAAGCCTAAGCGAGTCCCGCTGGGCACCGAGGCCCAGGGTGTGCGGGGCTCCGTGTTTGCCTCCTCTGCCCTCTCTGGAGAGCGGCGGGGACTCCTGTAGGGACCTGCCCTGCGGGGTGGGGGCCCGGAGGCTGCCCGTGGGATGAAGGGCTCCCTGCTGGTGTAAATCCCCAGTGCCTTAGCAAGGGGGGATATCTGAGCGATGGCGAGGACCCCCAGATGTGTGAAACAAGTGGACCCTCCAGACCCGGCTGGCCTCACAGGACAGAGGGGCTGCTTAGTGCTGGCCCATCCCTCTGTTGTCCCCTGACTCTGAGTCCTGCAGGCATCCTGGGGGAGGGGACGGGAGTGGGTGGCTTACTGGGGTCCTTAAGATGGGCCAAGAGACCAGGGAGGGCAGAGAGCAGAGGCCAGAGGGCAGGGGGCAGTGCGGGACCCATGTGTTCACGTCCACCTTGCTGGTGGCGGCCCAAGCTGCGTGGTGATGAATCCAGCCTTGTTCTTGCCCGATGGGCCCAGGAACAGAGCAGATAATTCTTCCCAATATCACTCGCCCCGCGCCCTTCCGTCCTGTCAGACATGAGTGAGGACGTTAATGTGTCAGGAAAGCAAAATAGCACGTTTGCAATCGGCAGACGTGGCCAAGACAGGAGGGAGGGAGGGAGGAGTGGGCGGGGGAAGGTCAGTCGGGGAGGATGGGGGCTGGAGCTGCACAACACTCAGGAACTTTGCAGAACCATGCTGGGTTTGAATCATGATGGAAGGCAAGCGGAGGCAGCAGGACGTCCACTGGACCATGCGGCCTGCCTTCAACCAGTGCTCAGCCCGTGAGGAGGGGTTAGAGGCCTTATGTTCTCAGTTTCAAGTCTGCAGTTTTCCAGCAGAAGAGATGACACTGAGATGCTCCTGGGTCGTGGGCAGATACCTGTTATGTGACTGGTCAATAACTTCTCTGTGGGTCTGACCTGAATGCTACGAAGGATTAAATCTGCAATGACAAGAGGCTTAATGGTAGCTAGGTGGGAAGGTTAGAACAGGAATGAGGGAAAGTGACTTAATCCAAAACACTGTATGTAGTTCAAAGCCAGCCTGGGCAGGAACATCCCTGAGAATCTGATCTCCAGTCAGCACCCAAAACCCAGAAGTGGAGGTGCGGCCCAAGGGGTAGAGCACTAGCTTCCAGCAAAAGACGCTCAGGGACCATGCCCAGGCCTGAGTTCAAACCCTTGGCACTAATGCACACAAAACACTCAAAAGCTTTGCTCATTGTCCCTGAAGAGAGATGTCAAGTTTAAACCCCAGGTCTCCCAGGATCGACCCGTCCCTCTGTGATTGAAGGGTTGTCAACTTTTCTATCACTTTCGACACACACATCACACGTGTGGGAAAAGGTAGGGTTCACCATCTCCAAGTCAGGAACCATGATTGGCATCTGAACCCCACTTTGCCCATTGAAGAATGAAGAATGTTTAAGAGGACACCCAGAAAAGGTAAGCCTGGCTCTGACTGTCCCCAGACCAGCTCTCTAGCTTACGGGAGTCTCAGCTGTGTCTCAGTCACCCTCTGTGAATATGAGCTGAAAATCACCAGTTAAACTATCTCACGATTGGCACCCGAATATTACGTTGCCTGTAGAAAATGTCCCCCATTTTCTAGATCCTTTAGTCTGGACAACGGGAGGTGATTAAATTATATAGAAGATATTCATATTCTTGGAGAGTCAAATAAGGTAATGTATGTGATATTTGGTCATTCTCCTTCCCCAGACTATATTGGAAAATGTAAGCAGTAATTTTTAGTGACAACTAGGTTCCCACCCCCCCAAAAGCATCCATATACAGACAAACGCACACAAATGCACACACACACACACACACACACACACACACACACACACACAATGGAGGAATATTGAGCTTGGGAAGTCATGAAATTTGTCATTCAGTGAATTCTATTCGAGGAATGGTCTGAAGGACATTATGCTGAGTAGAAGTAACCTGGCTTAGAGTGGAAATACCAAACATTTCTTCTCCTATGTGGAAGCGAATTAAGCTCATTTCCTGGAAGTAGAGAGGAGAAGAGTGTTCCCCAAAAGGGAGGAAGTAGAGAGGGGACAAGAAGGGAAGGAAGTTGGATACCAAGTGTTGAAATAGAGTTAGAGAAAGAAGAGCCAGCGTCTGGAGCATAGGAGGGTGACTGAAGTTTGCAATTTTCCATTTTGCGTTTTCAAGGATGTGAGGAAGGAGAGAAATGCAACGGCCCGCATCTTCTAAGATGGAGGTCCTCGCCGTCCAGCGTTGATCCCTGCACCCTGCAAATGCAGGACAGGACAGCGCAGCTGCAGAGGCCAGGACAGCACAGCCCTAGCTGAATGAAGGTTATGGGGTTAAGGCAGGGAGGAGCCCCCAATAGAGATTGGGCTAGGCCTTCGCTTCACCTTGGATGTTACCCAAGTGTTTGTGCCTCGATCCTACCCTGAGACCTGCTGATTTAATTCACATGTGATCTACCTTGGCCAGTGGAAATTTACAATCAAATGGAAGTATGTCTATCATCTGAAATAATTCTGAACCTAGAGGTCAGCCATAGGAGTGGTACAATCAAACTCAGGTCTTAGACTCGCTTGCTATTGATCCACTTGAATTGGTTAGCCACGTCTGCTTCAAAGCTTTGCCTGTTACACATGTGTGTCCATCCCAGCGCCCTCCTGTGTCCAGTGCGGGTCAGCAGCCCCCAGGCAGCCCACAGGTCCCCGTAGGACCAAGGACTCCATCCTCCTGGAACCTGAGAATGTCCTCACGGGAGACTTCGAGATTGATGACTCCATCTGGGGTCTTGTGGGTGTGTTTGTTCTTCTGTGGAGAGGAAGCCCTGGTTGCCGCCATCTCAAATTGTCTAACACGGCCAACCAGGAGAGTGATGAATCCATTTCACAGTTTCTCTGATATTGGGTGTTTACACAAACACGTAATGCCAAATGGACCACAAGAAATAACACTTCCGTTCTCTAGTTAATCCCTCCTATGATAAATTCCTTTTTCTAATGGCATGACTTGCACATAATTTTCTTTCGATCAGACACATTGGTTTCCTGCGTTTTCATCACCGTGCAGGCTGCTTCATCCACATTGGAGGGCACATCCTGAATTCTTGGAGATGTTTTCATTTCCACAACTCCATGTGTGAGCGCCATTGCGGCTGAGTCTCTTCTACTCACATGGTCTTGGGGAGAGTTCCGGAGTTCCTGCTCCCTCTCGATTCCTCCTGGTCCTTTCTACCTGAGCGCACTCCTCTGCCTGAGTGGAGCTGGGCTGGGTGTGGGGTGGGCAGCTCGTGGCTGAGGGCGGGGGCTATGGGATCGGCTTGGTAGCCTGTGAGGTGAATGGGGTCCTGGCAGAGGCGCTGACCCAACAGCGAGGCCCATCCTGGCTGGACACGGGCAGAGGATGCTGAAGGATCAGGGCTCTGGGCCTCTGCAACAATGCAGCCTCTGTGTTCAGTCATATGTGGCACACGATCACTGAACACGCTGGGAGCTCTCGGGGGCTTTCCTGAGAGGCCCCTCCATGCTGGCAAAAAAGTCTGCATCAGATCAGACATAAATAGCAAAGGGGACCCAGGTGACCGCGAGAAGATGCCAGGATGACTTGTGTTTGTACAACAGAATGCAGTGGTGTGTGACTGGGGAGATTGGGGGCCCATTGGAAATGTACCCCCGGGTAATGGACAGCAGGGGACGGACAGAGTGGAACCACCGCCATAGGGGCCTGTACTATGTGGTTTCTACTCACCTCACTTCCGTCTCACCTCCCTCCCCCTTCCCACAATGAGAGAAGGCAGGCAAAGGTCCCATGTGGATGCTTTTATTGGGGTACTGAAAACATGGTAATTATGGTCACTGTTGTCCCAGGGCAGAGGGCGCTGAAGGACTTCCTCTTCTCATTCTTCTGAAAGAAACAAACCAAATTATGGAAAGCAATTTAAAAGGGAGGGAGGGTGTTTGTGTTTGTGTGTGTGTGTGTGTGTGTGTGTGTGTGTGTGTGTGTGTGTAGGAGATAGGGGAATGGAGGAGCAAACTCTTGGTTTGCACTCACTGAGCCAACACTCTTCCACCCAGGTAAACCCTCCAAACCATCAAGATGGGCTTTGCATCTTTTGGTTTGATTCAATTGCCTCTCCTGCCTCTTTCTCTTCCTAATCTTTTTTTGTTACTCTCCTGATCAGCATCTAAGAGATAATAGCTGTGTGCAAGTTGAAGGAAAACTTGATTGTAACTTGTGTGTTATTGGTGGTGGTTGAGGCTGTTGACAGAGACATCTACAGAGATGGTCTGCCTGGTGTCTTTCCCAGTGATGACCAGAGCAGGTAGACTGATGAGCTGACCCTGAAGGACATGGCGGACAAGTTCTACCGCAGAAAGCTTCACAGTGCTCAGAATGGAGAAAGATAAAGACACACTCGACCATCAAACCAGAACCATCACCCAACCTGAGTCCTTGTGGATGTTTTCTGGTAAACATGTTTTTGAAACAAGGACTTACTGAGCTGCATAGGAAGCATGACCTCATTCATGAAAAAAAGAAAGGGGGCGAGGAGGGTTGGATAGGTATATAAAATTGCTTGCTTCCAAGAAAATATCTGCCAGAGTTAAAGAGGGGATGGTTTTGGAGAAGGGAGTGAGAGGTCACAGGAGACCTGATCGATCCTGTCCCCGTGTTCCTGCAGATTGCTGCTCAGTGGAACACAACTTAGGTGTCAAGGTTAAAAAGCCCAGGTAGCATTTAGCCACACTGCACCAAGATGTCACCTGTAGGGACAGAGGATCTGAGGGCTGGGCAGGGTGAATGAGCAGGAAGCATCAGGTCAGCTTGAGATGGCGGCTCACAGAGCCGGGACCCAAGAACCAGAGCCCATATCGGGGTCTCTGCTGTACCCACAGACCCCGCAAGTCAGTGGGGAATCCATGTGGATAGGAACCTGGGGGTGGCGTTCCCCAAACCCTGAAACCCAGGGACAGCATGTGGACCGCTGAACTCCTATGGAATACCATGAAAAACCTGAAGTGGGGTCCAGCGCCCCCTTATCTGTCCAGTGTCCAGTGAAGACATTCGGGGTACTGTTTGCAGATGACCCCGGGTGGGGCTTGGCTGCTGAGTGAATCTGAGCCAGACCTGTCCTGGAATGTGATTATGGGGTGACTGTCACGGAATGTGATTGCCGGGTGACTGACCTTCAGCGGGTTGTTCCTGAGGTGGAGGTGGAGGTCCCTATGGGTTTGGGAGAGCTGGGTATCTTAAGAGTAAGTGTTTGAGTATTGCAGGCCCACGTCTGTGCGGGAAGTGAGGAAGTCTGGAGGGTGGGTATCCAAAGTGCCAATGGGGAGGTCTGTTTCCAGGAGGAGGTGGGGGACGATGGTTCTCTTCTTCAGGGGGCTGCTCTTCTTCAGGCTCCTGGCCAGCACCTGTAATAATAGCTCCATCTCCAGTTCCATCTCCGTCTTCCTCTTCAGCTTCCTCAGCGGGAGCAGGCTGGGGGGCCTCAGCTGGCTGCTCAGGCTCTGGGATGGGTTGCTCAGAATCTGTGTGGTTTGGGCACAGAGGAGAGGGCACAAGAATGGGATAAGGGGGTGGTCAACCCTGGCCTTTGACCCCAGTCACCTGTCACCTCGGACTTCCTCCCGGATCGTCCTCTGCTGACCCTTCCTGTCCTCCCTTCCTCAGCAAGCCCCCTCTCCACCCAGGTATTGGTGATAGGTCGGTTTACAAGTGGGAGCCATTAGCACTTGGCTCAGCATGCCTCACTTCTTCCTTCATAGCACTGATAGATTCCTTTGCACCATGGCTGAACTCATCTTATCATTTGCCTGGTCCGTTGAGCAGAGCAGTGACTGTCCCCCAACAATTAGGCCAGGCTGAGCCATGAGTCCTTAGCCCCCCTCACCTCTCAGGTTCCCACGGTCCCCTGCTCTTCCCTCCCCTCCACTCCTGTCCTGCAGTGTGGTGTCCTGAGGCCCAACCAGTGTCCGTCCACCCCCGTGGAGCCCTGTACCTTGGCTTGGGCTCTGAGCAGAGCTCAGGGCCAGCAGGGCCGCGGTGAGCAGGACCAGCAGCATCGTGGAGGAGGCTCTGAGAGGCTCTGGAGTCTGTGCTGGGAAGCGGGGCCGCTGGCTTTATAAGGAGGAACAGAACAATGGAGCTTTGAGCTCGGCCTGTGACCTCAAGCCTGACAGAGTGGACACCTCCCGTCCATCATTTTGGGATGATGGCCGCACCCAGCAGGATGCGATGTCTGTGTGTCCTTCATAGCAGGTGCCTCGTGACCATGTGATGCTCTCGAAAGAGCACTGTCCTCTCATGATCAGAGGGATCATAAGTGACATTTCCTCCTCATCAGAAGTCCAGTGGATATGGCCCAGAGGTGTGACACTTGCACTAGGGTTGTTGCGTGACACTGGTGTTCTTGTATGACGCCTATGACAGGTTTTGCTGGGTGAAGCCTGTGTTGGGTGTTGTTGGGTGACACCTGCGCCGTTGGCTGTTGTGGGATGTATGCACTGGATGTTGTTATGCAAGGTCTGTGTTGGGTTTCATTTTGGAGTGGGGTATGAGGGAACTGTGAGCGTGTGTGTGTGTGTATGTGTGTGTGTGTGTGTGTAGAACAACCTCTTCTCAGGGGCCAGCCTGCTCTCTCTCCTCCATGAGGAGGGAGCTGCCCCCGCTGGCCTGGACGGATCTGAAGTCCTCAGTTTCCCCACACCTCCTGATCCCTGGGGACCGGTGGCTCCCTGCCAGCTGGAGCCGCACACCGGGAGCCTGGCTGAGGGCCTCCGCCAGGGCCATGCTTGTGGAAGCCTAAGCGAGTCCCGCTGGGCACCGAGGCCCAGGGTGTGCGGGGCTCCGTGTTTGCCTCCTCTGCCCTCTCTGGAGAGCGGCGGGGACTCCTGTAGGGACCTGCCCTGCGGGGTGGGGGCCCGGAGGCTGCCCGTGGGATGAAGGCTCCCCGCTGGTGTAAATCCCCAGTGCCTTAGCAAGGAGGGATATCTGAGCGATGGCGAGGACCCCCAGATGTGTGAAACAAGTGGACCCTCCAGACCCGGCTGGCCTCACAGGACAGAGGGACTGCTTGGTGCCGGCCTGTCCCTCTGTTGTCGCCTGACTCTGAGTCCTGTAGTCATCATGGGGGAGGGGACGGGAGTGAGCGGCTTACTGGGGTCCTTCAGATGGGCCAGGAGACCAGGGAGGACAGAGGGCAGTACGGGACCCGTGTGTTCACGTCCACCTTGCGGGTGGCGGCCCAAGCTGCGTGGTGATGAATCCAGCCTTGTTCTTGCCCGGTGGGCCCAGGAACAGAGCAGATCATTCTTCCCAATATCACTCGCCCCGCGCCCTTCCGTCCTGTCAGACATGAGTGAGGACGTTAATGTGTCATGAAAGCAAAATAGCACGTTTGCAATCGGCAGACACGGCCAAGACGGGGGGGGGGGGGGGGGGGGGGAGGGAGGAGCGGGCGGGGGAAGGTCAGTCAGGGAAGATGGGGGCTGGAGCTGCACAACACTCAGGAACTTCCCAGAAACATACTGGGTTTGAACCATGACGGAAGGCAAGCGGAGGCAGCAGGACATCGCTGGACCGTGCTCATAGCCTCGGCCGGGCCCGTGCAGCTCCAGCCCCCGTCCTCCCTGACTGACCTTCCCCCACCTGCTCCCCCCCCCTCCTGTCTTGGCCGTGTCTGCCGATTGCAAACGTGCTATTTTGCTTTCATGACACATTAACATCCTCACTCATGTCTGACAGGACGGAAGGGCGCGGGGCGAGTGATATTGGGAAGAATGATCTGCTCTGTTCCTGGGCCCACCGGGCAAGAACAAGGCTGGATTCATCACCACGCAGCTTGGGCCGCCACCCGCATGGTGGACGTGACACACGGGTCCCGCACTGCCCCCTTCCCTCTGGCCTCTGCCCTCTGGCCTCTGCCCTCTGGCCTCTGCCCTCCCTGGTCTCCTGGCCCATCTGAAGGACCCCAGTAAGCCACTCACTCCCGTCTCCTCCCCCATGATGACTACAGGACTCAGAGTCAGGGGACAACAGAGGGATGGGCCAGCACTAAGCAGCCCCTCTGTCCTGTGAGGCCAGCCGTGTCAGGAGGGTCCACTTGTTTCACACATCTGGGGGTCCTCGCCATCGCTTAGATATCCCCCCTTGCTAAGGCACTGGGGATTTACACCAGCGGGGAGACTTCATCCCATGGACAGCCTCCTGGCCCCCACCCCGCAGGGCAGGTTCCTACAGGAGTCCCCGCCGCTCTCCAGAGAGGGCAGAGGAGGCAAACACGGAGCCCCGCACATGCTGGGCCTCGGTGCCCAGCGGGACTCGCTTAGGCTTCCACAAGCATGGCCCTGGCGGAGGCCCTCAGCCAGGCTCCCGGTGTGCGGCCCCAGCTGGCAGGGAGCCACCCGGTCCCCAGGGATCAGGAGAAGATGTGGGGAAACTGAGGACTTCAGATCCGTCCAGGCCAGCGGAGGCAGCTCCCTCCTCATGGAGGAGAGAGAGCAGGCTGGCCCCTGAGAAGAGGTTGTTCTACACACACACACATACACACACACACACTCACACACAGAGTTCCATTTTACCCCCCACTCCCAATTGAAACACAACACAGACGTCGCATAACAACGCCCAGCACAGACGTCACCCAGCAATTCCTGTCACCAGCATCACACTAGAACACCAGTGTCACACAGCAACCCCCAGTGCAAATGTCACACCTCTGGGCCATATCCCCTGGACTTCTGACGAGGAGGAAATGTCACTTATGATCCCTCTGATCATGAGAGGACAGTGCTCTTTCGAGAGCATCGCATGGTCACGAGGCACCTGCTATGAAGGACACACAGACATCGCATCCTGCTGGGTGCGGCCATCATCCCAAAATGATGGAAAGGTGGTATCCAATCTGTCAGGTGTGAGGTCACAGGCCGAGCTCAAAGCTCCATTGTTCTGTCCTCCTTATAAAGCCAGCAGCACTGCTTCCCAGCGCAGACTCCAGAGCCTCTCAGAGCCTCCTCCACGATGCTGCTGGTCCTGCTCACCACGGCCCTCCTGGCCCTGAGCTCTGCTCAGAGCCCAAGCCAAGGTACAGGGCTCCACGGGGGTGGACGGACACTGGTTGGGCCTCAGGACTCCACACTGCAGGGCAGGAGGAGAGGGAGGGGAGGGAAGAGCAGGGGACCGTGGGAACCTGAGAGGTGAGGAGGGCTAAGGCTCAGCCTGGCCTAATTGTTGGGGGACAGTCACTGTTCCGCTCAACGGACCAGGCAAATGACAAGGTCAGTTCTGGTATGGTGCAAAGGTATCTATGAATGCTGTGGAGGAATGAATGATGAATGTTGAGCTAAGTACTAATGGCTCCCACCTGTAAACCTAGCTATTTATGAGGCTGAGATCTGAGGGTTGCAGTTCAAAGCCAGCCCAGGCAGGGAAGTCCTTGAGATGCTTCTCTCCGATTAACTACCAAAAATGCCAAAGTAGAGCTGTGGATAAAGTGGCAGAGCCTTAGCCTCGAGGAAGAAAGCTCAGAGACAGCGCTTAGGACCTGAGTTCAAGTCCCAGGACAGCACACACTCACAAAAACTAAAAGATGTATGTGTATACAGTAACAGAAAGGCTAGATCGAAATATATGTCAGATACAATATATTAGTAATGATAATTGTTATAAGAAAACAGTAGAGTATGATTATATATATATATATACATATATATATATTTTTTGGCCAGTCCTGGGGCTTGGACTCAGGGCCTGAGCACTGTCCCTGGCTTCTTCTTGCTCAAGGCTAGCGCTCTGCCACTTGAGCCACAGCGCCACTTCTGGCCATTTTCTGTATATGTGGTGCTGGGGAATCGAACCCAGGGCCTCATGTGTACGAGGCAAGCACTCTTGCCACTAGGCTATATCCCCAGCCCCTGATTATATATTTTTTTTATATTAACCATTGTACTCAAGTGAATTACAGAAGTTTGTTTCCAGGCAGAAATGACTACTGAAAATGAGGCAGGTGTAGCAAGGGGGAAATTGTGGATCTTCCAATGCAAGAGAAGGATTCAGGGACTCCTGACTTCCCCCCGGCTTCTTTGCAGCATGACAGTAATTCAGGAAGAAATACACACAAAACAACCTGTGATCCTTTGCTCTCCCCTTTTCTCCCTACGACTTCTGCTTAATTTTATCAGTGGTGAGAAAGAAAGAGAAGCCATTGACACTTGCAATGTAACATGCAGAGCAAAAGGCAAAATCTACAGTGTCCATACACATCTTAAAGTAATGTCAGATTGGGAATTGGGACAAGATCCCCTGGAATTCAATAGAAATGACTGCTCTGCCTCCTCTTGATTAAAAGATGATCCATAACATCAGGAGACTAAAGCACTTAATTTTAAAACTAAAGGACAACTTTTGGGACCTGGAGACCAGAGAAATAATCTGCTATCGCAGAAACAGTGGCAGGGTATTGAGGCACAGGAAAAGTGAGACAGATGAAGCCCGGGCCACTAGGCTGATTCTCAGCTCCTCGGTGTCTCTGGCACTGACTCCAAGCACAGATTCAGTGGTGAGCTCCCTGCCCCCTCCCTGGCCTTTCTCACTCTACAGGCTCCCCGTCCCTCCCCGTCTAGCTGTTCACTGCCCTCCTCCACGGAGCCAGTCTTGAACACACAGCCCTCCAGTAGTTGGAACATTCACATAGAAAAGAAGAAAAACAACAACCTGCCAACCACACAGACCAGCCTTTTGCTTTGTTCCACTTCTGCCTTTAGAGAATTCCTCACTGAAATCATTTCTCTCATATCTCAACTTGGGACAACTTCAGGGAATAGACTTCCAGGAGACTTTCAATATCACCAATACCTGGATGGAGAGGGGGCTTGATGAGGAAGGGCAGACAGGAAGGGTCAGCAGAGGAGGATCCGGGAGGAAGTCCGAGGTGACAAGGTGACTGGGGTCAAAAGCCAAGGCTGACCCCCCTCCCCCCTCTTGTGCCCTCTCTCCTGTGCCCAAACCACACAGATGCTGAGCAACCCATCCCAGAGCCTGAGCAGCCAGCTGAGGCCCCCCAGCCTGCACCCGCTGAGGAAGCCGGAGCTGGAGCTGGAGCTGGAGAAGAAGGTGGACCTGGAGATGGCGCCCAACAGGGGCCCTCAGAAGAACAGCCCTCAGAAGAACATCCCCCTGAAGAAGAGAACCATCCTCCCCCGCCTCCTCCCGGAAACAGACCTCCTCACCGGCCCTTCGAACACCTACTCTCCAGACTCCCACACTTCCCATACCTACGTGGGCCTGCAATACTCAAAGACTTACTCCGAAAACACCTAGCTCCCCCCCCACAGGGACCTCCCCCTCCACCTCAGGAACAACCCGCTGAAGGTCAGTCACCCGGCAATCACATTCCGCGACAGTCACCCCATAATCACATTCCAGGACAGGTCTGGCTCAGATTCACTCAGCAGCCAAGCCCCACCTGTGACCATCTGCACACAGGACCCCGGAATGTCTTCACTGGACACGGGACAGATAAGGGGGCTCTGGACCCTACTTCAGGTTTTTCGTGGTGTTCCACAGGAGCTCAGCTGTCCACATGCTGTCCCTGGGTTTCAGGGTTTGGGGATCGCCACCCCAGGTTCCTATCCACATGGATTCCCCACTGACTTGCGGGGTCTGTGGGTACAGCAGAGACCCCGATGTGGGCTCTGGTTCTTGGGTCCCGGCTCTGTGAGCCGCCATCTCAAGCTGACCTGATGCTTCCTGCTCATTCACCCTGCCCAGCCCTCAGATCCTCTGTCCCTACAGGTGACATCTTGGTGCAGTGTGACTAAGTGCTACCTGGGCTTTTTAACCTTGACACCTAAGTTGTGTTCCACTGACCAGCAATCTGCAGGAACACGGGGACAAGATCCATCAGGTCTCCTGTGACCTCTCACTCCCTTCTCCAAAACGATCCCCTCTTTAACTCTGGCAGATATTTTCTTGAAAACAAGCAATTTTATATACCTATCCAACCCTCCTCCCCCCCTTTTTTTTCATGAATGAGGTCATGCTTCCTATGCAGCTCAGTAAGTCCTTGTTTCCCATAAAACATCCACAAGGACTCAGGTTTGGTGATGGTTCTGGGTTGATGGTCGAGTGTGTCTTTATCTTTCTCCATTCTGAGCACTGTGAAGCTTTCTGCGGTAGACCTCGTCCGCCATGTCCTTCAGGGTCAGCTCATCAGTCTACCTGCTCTGGTCATCACTGGGAAAGACACCAGGCAGACCATCTCTGTAGATGTCTCTGTCAACAGCCTCAACCACCACCAATAACACAGAACTTACAATCAAGTTTTCCTTCAACTTGCACACAGCTATTATCTCTTAGATGCTGATCAGGAGAGTAAGAAAAAAGATTAGGAAGAGAAAGAGGCAGGAGAGGCAATTGAATCAAACCAAAAGATGCAAAGCCCATCTTGATGGTTTGGAGGGTTTACCTGGGTGGAAGAGAGTTTGCCCAGCAAGTGCAAACCAAGAGTTTGCTCCTCCATTCCCCTATCTCCTACACACACACACACACACACACACACACACACACCCTCCCTCCCTTTTAAATTGCTTTCCATAATTTGGTTTGTTTCTTTCAGAAGAATGAGAAGAGGAAGTCCTTCAGCGCCCTCTGCCCTGGGACAGCGGTGACCATAATTACCATGTTCTCAGTACCCCAATAAAGCATCCGCATGGGACCTTTGCCTGCCTTCTCTCATTGTGGGAAGGGGGAGGGAGGTGAGGTGGAAGTGAGGTCAGTAGACACCACATAGTCCAGGCCCCTATGGCGGTGGTTCCACTCCGTCCGTCCCCTGCTGTCCATTACCCAGGGGTACATTTCCATAGGGCCCCCAATCTCCCCAGTCAGACAGCACTGCATTCTGTTGCACAAACACAAGACATCCTGGTATCTTCTCACGGTCACCTGGGTCCCCTTTGCTATTTATGTCTGATCTGATGCAGACTTTTTTTTGCCACCATGGAGGGGTCTCTCAGGAAAGCCCCTGAGAGCTCCCAGCGTGTTCAGTGATCATGTGCCACACACGACTGAGCGCAGAGGCTGCGTTGTTGCAGAGGCCCAGAGCCCTGATCCTTCAGCATCCTCTGCCCGTGTCCAGCCAGGATGGGCTTTGCTGTTGGGTCAGCGTCTCTGCCAGGACCCCATTCACCTCACAGGCTACCACGCTGTTCCCATGGCTCCCATCCTCAGCCACGAGCTTCCCACCCCACACACAGCTGCTACCCTCAGGCAGAGGAGTGCACTCTGGTAGAAAGGACCAGGAGGAATCAGGAGGGAGGAGCAGGAACTCAGTAACTCTCCCCAAGACCATGTGAGTAAGAGAGACTCAGCTGCAATGGCGCTCACACATGGAGTTGTGGAAATGAAAACGTCTCCAAGAATTCAGGATGTGCCCTCCAACGTGGATGAAGCAGCCTGCATGGTGATGAAAACTCAGGAAACCAATTTGTCTGATTGAAAGAAAATTATGTGCAAGTCATGCTATTAGAAAGAGAAGTTTATCATGGGATTGATTAACTAGAGAACGGAAGTGTTATTTCTGTGGTCCATTTCACATTACATCTTTGTGTAAACACCCAATATCAGAGAAACTGTGAAATGGATTCATCACTCTCCTGGTTGGCTGTGTTAGACAATTTGAGATGGCGGCACCCAAGGCTTCCTCTCCACAGAAGAACAAAACACCCACAAGAACCCAGATGCAGTCATCAGTCTCGACTTCTCTCACGAGGACATTCCCAGGTTCCACGAGGACGGAGTCCTTGCTCCTATGGGGACCTGCGGGCTGCCTGGGGGCTGCTGACCCGCACTGGACACGGGAGGGCGCTGGGATGGACACACATGTGTAACATGCAAAGCTTTGAAGCAGACGTGGCTAATCAATTCAAGTGGATCAATAGCAAGCGAGTCTAAGACCTGAGTTTGGTTGTACCACTCCTATGGCTGACCTCTAGGTTCAGAATTATTTCAGATGATAGACATACTTACATTTGATTGTAACTTTCCACTGGCCAAGGTAGATCACATGTGAATTAAATCAGCATATCTCCGGGTGGGATGGAGGCACAGACACTTGGGTAACATCCAAGGTGAAGCGAAGGCCTAGCCCAATCTCTACTGTGGGCTCCTCCCTGCCTTAACCCCATAGCCTTCACTCAGCTAGGGCTGTGCTGTCCTGGCCTCTGTAGCTGCGCTGTCCCTTCCTGCATTTGCAGGGTGCAGGGATCAACGCTGGACGGCGAGGACCTCCATCTTATAAGATGCGGGCCGTTGCATTTCTCTCTTTCCTCACATCCTTGAAAACGCAAAATGGAAAATTGCAAACTTCAGTCACCCTCCTATGCTCCAGACGCTGGCTCTTCTTTCTCTAACTCTATTTCAACACTTGGCATCCAACTTCCTTTCCTTCTTGTCCCCTCTCTACTTCCTCCCTTCTGGGGAACACTCTTCTCCTCTCTACTTCCATGAAATGAGCTTAATTCGCTTCCACATAGGAGAAGAAATGTTTGGTATTTCCACTCTAAGCCAGGTTACTTCTACTCAGCATAATGTCCTTCAGACCATTCCTCGAATAGAATTCCCTGAATGACGGATTTCATGACTTCCCAAGCTCAATATTCCTCCATTGTGTGTGTGTGTGTGTGTGTGTGTGTGTGTGTGTGTGTGTGCATTTGTGAGTGTTTGTCTATGTATGGATGCTTTAGGAGGGTGGGAACCTAGTTGTCACTAAAAATTACCGCTTACATTTTCCAATATAGTCTGGGGAAGGAGAATGACCAAATATCACGTACATTAACTTACTTGACTCTCCAAGAATATGAATATCTTCTATATAATTTAATCACCTCCCGTTGTCCAGACTAAAGGATCTAGAAAATGGGGGACATTTTCTACAGGCAATGTAATATTCGGGTGCTTATCGTGAGACAGTTTAACTGGTGATTTTCAGCTCACATTCACAGAGGGTGACTGAGACACAGCTGAGACTCCCGTAAGCTAGTGAGCTGGTCTGGGGACAGTCAGAGCCAGGTGACCTTTTCTGGGTGTCCTCTTAAACATTCTTCATTCTTCTTTGGGCAGGGTGGACAAAGTGGGGTTCAGATGCCAATCATGGTTCCTGACTTGGAGATGGTGAACCCTACCTTTTCCCACACGTGTGATGTGTCGAAGGTGATAGGAAAGTTGACCAACCCTTCAATCACAGAGGGATGAGTCAATACTGGGAGACCTGGGGTTTAAACTTGACATCTCTCTTCAGGGACAATGAGCAAAGCTTTTGAGGGTTTTGTGTGCATTAGTGCCAAGGGTTTGAACTCAGGCCTGGGCATGGTCCCTGAGCGTCTTTTGCTGGAAGCTAGTGCTCTACCCCTTGGGCCGCACCTCCACTTCTGGGTTTTGGGTGCTGACTGGAGATCAGATTCTCAGGGATGTTCCTGCCCAGGCTGGCTTTGAACTACATACAGTGTTTTGGATTAAGTCACTTTCCCTCATTCCTGTTCTAACCTTCCCACCTAGCTACCATTAAGCCTCTTGTCATTGCAGATTTAATCCTTCGTAGCATTCAGGTCAGACCCACAGAGAAGTTATTGACCAGTCACATAACAGGTATCTGCCCACGACCCAGGAGCATCTCAGTGTCATCTCTTCTGCTGGAAAACTGCAGACATGAAACTGAGAACATAAGGCCTCTAACCCCTCCTCACGGGCTGAGCACTGGTTGAAGGCAGGCCGCATGGTCCAGTGGACGTCCTGCTGCCTCCGCTTGCCTTCCATCATGGTTCAAACCCAGCATGGTTCTGGGAAGTTCCTGAGTGTTGTGCAGCTCCGGCCCCCATCCTCCCCGACTGACCTTCCCCCACCGCTCCTCCCTCCCTCCCTCCTGTCTTGGCCGCGTCTGCCGATTGCAAACGTGCTATTTTGCTTTCCTGCCACATTAACGTCCTCACTCATGTCTGACAGGACGGAAGGGCGCGGGGCGAGTGATATTGGGAAGAATGATCTGCTCTGTTCCTGGGCCCACCGGGCAAGAACAAGGCTGGATTCATCACCATGCAGCTTGGGCCGCCACCCGCAAAGTGGACGAGAGCACACGGGTCCCGCACTGCCCCCTGCCCTCTGCCCTCTGCCCTCTGCCCTCCCTGGTCTCCTGGCCCATCTGAAGGACCCCAGTAAGCCGCTCACTCCCATCCCCTCCCCCATGATGTCTGCAGGACTCAGAGTCAGGCGACAACAGAGGGACAGGCCAGCACTAAGCAGCCCCTCTGTCCTGTGAGGCCAGCAGGGCCTGAAGGGTCCACTCGTTTCACACATCTGGGGGTCCTTGCCATCGCTCAGATATCCCCCCTTGCTAAGGCATGGGTGATTACTCTGGGGGAGGAGGAAGCCCTCTGTCCACCGGCAGCCTCCGGGCCCCCACTCTACACGGCAGGTCCCTACAGGAGTCCCCGCCGCTCTCCAGAGAGGGCAGAGGAGGCAAACACGGAGCCCCGCACACCCTGGGCCTCGGTGCCCAGCGGGACTCGCTTAGGCTTCCACAAGCATGGCTGACCCCCCTCCCACTCTTGTGCCCTCTCTCCTGTGCCCAAACCACACAGGGGCTGAGCAACCCAACCCAGAGCCTGAGCAGCCAGCTGAGGCCCCCCAGCCTGCTCCCGCTGAGGAACCCGCAGGTGGAGCTGAAGATGGAGATGAAGATGGAGCTGGAGCTGGAGATGGTGGCCAACAGGGGCCCTCAGAAGAGGAGACCCCTGAAGAAGACAACCGTCCTCCCCTGCCTGCTCCTGGAAGCAGACCTCCTCACCTGTGCTTCAGATACCTACTTTCCAGACTCCCTCACTTCCAGCACCAACGTGGGCCTGCAATACTCAAAGACTTACTCATACCAGACATAACTCTCCCCCGAGGGGGACCTCCCCGTCCACCTCAGGAACGACCCGCTGAAGGTCAGTCACCCGGCAATCACATTCCGTGACAGTCACCCCATAATCATATTCCAGGACAGGTCTGGCTCAGATTTACTCAGCAGCCAAGCCCCACCTGTGACCATCCGCACACAGGACCCCGGAATGTCTTCACTGGACACGGGACAGATAAGGGGGCTCTGGACCCCACTTCAGGTTTTTCGTGGTATTCCATAGGAGTTCAGCGGTCCACATGCTTTCCCTGGGTTTCAGGATTTGGGGGTCGCCACCCCAGGTTCCTATCCACATGGATTCCCCACTGACTTGCGGGGTCTGTGGGTACAGCAGAGACCCCGATGTGGGCTCTGGTTCTTGGGTCCCGGCTCTGTGAGCCGCCATCTCAAGCTGACCTGATGCTTCCTGCTCATTCACCCTGCCCAGCCCTCAGATCCTCTGTCCCTACAGGTGACATCTTGGTGCAGTGTGACTAAGTGCTACCTGGGCTTTTTAACCTTGACACCTAAGTTGTGTTCCACTGACCAGCAATCTGCAGGAACACGGGGACAAGATCCATCAGGTCTCCTGTGACCTCTCACTCCCTTCTCCAAAACGATCCCCTCTTTAACTCTGGCAGATATTTTCTTGAAAACAAGCAATTTTATATACCTATCCAACCCTCCTCCCCCCCTTTTTTTTCATGAATGAGGTCATGCTTCCTATGCAGCTCAGTAAGTCCTTGTTTCCCATAAAACATCCACAAGGACTCAGGTTGGGTGATGGTTCTGGGTTGATGGTCGAGTGTGTCTTTATCTTTCTCCATTCTGAGCACTGTGAAGCTTTCTGCGGTAGACCTCGTCCGCCATGTCCTTCAGGGTCAGCTCATCAGTCTACCTGCTCTGGTCATCACTGGGAAAGACACCAGGCAGACCATCTCTGTAGATGTCTCTGTCAACAGCCTCAACCACCACCAGTAACACACACGTTACAATCAAGTTTTCCTTCAACTTGCACACAGCTATTATCTCTTAGATGCTGATCAGGAGAGTAACAAAAAAGATTAGGAAGAGAAAGAGGCAGGAGAGGCAATTGAATCAAACCAAAAGATGCAAAGCCCATCTTGATGGTTTGGAGGGTTTACCTGGGTGGAAGAGAGTTTGCCCAGCAAGTGCAAACCAAGAGTTTGCTCCTCCATTCCCCTATCTCCTACACACACACACACACACACACACACACACACACACACACACACACACCCTCCCTCCCTTTTAAATTGCTTTCCATAATTTGGTTTGTTTCTTTCAGAAGAATGAGAAGAGGAAGTCCTTCAGCGCCCTCTGCCCTGGGACAGCGGTGACCATAATTACCATGTTCTCAGTACCCCAATAAAGCATCCGCATGGGACCTTTGCCTGCCTTCTCTCATTGTGGGAAGGGGGAGGGAGGTGAGGTGGAAGTGAGGTCAGTAGACACCACATAGTCCAGGCCCCTATGGCGGTGGTTCCACTCCGTCCGTCCCCTGCTGTCCATTACCCAGGGGTACATTTCCATAGGGCCCCCAATCTCCCCAGTCAGACAGCACTGCATTCTGTTGCACAAACACAAGACATCCTGGTATCTTCTCACGGTCACCTGGGTCCCCTTTGCTATTTATGTCTGATCTGATGCAGACTTTTTTTTGCCACCATGGAGGGGTCTCTCAGGAAAGGCTCCGAGAGCTCCCAGCGTGTTCAGTGATCGTGTGCCACACACGACTGAGCGCAGAGGCTGCGTTGTTGCAGAGGCCCAGAGCCCTGATCCTTCAGCATCCTCTGCCCGTGTCCAGCCAGGATGGGCTTTGCTGTTGGGTCAGCGCCTCTGCCAGGACCCCATTCACCTCACAGGCTACCACGCTGTTCCCATGGCTCCCATCCTCAGCCACGAGCTTCCCACCCCACACACAGCTGCTACCCTCAGGCAGAGGAGTGCACTCTGGTAGAAAGGACCAGGAGGAATCAGGAGGGAGGAGCAGGAACTCAGTAACTCTCCCCAAGACCATGTGAGTAAGAGAGACTCAGCTGCAATGGCGCTCACACATGGAGTTGTGGAAATGAAAACGTCTCCAAGAATTCAGGATGTTCCCTCCAATGTGGATGAAGCAGCCTGCATGGTGATGAAAACTCAGGAAACCAATTTGTCTGATTGAAAGAAAATTATGTGCAAGTCATGCTATTAGAAAGAGAAGTTTATCATGGGATTGATTAACTAGAGAACGGAAGTGTTATTTCTGTGGTCCATTTCACATTACATCTTTGTGTAAACACCCAATATCAGAGAAACTGTGAAATGGATTCATCACTCTCCTGGTTGGCTGTGTTAGACAATTTGAGATGGCGGCACCCAGGGCTTCCTCTCCACAGAAGAACAAAAACACCCACAAGAACCCAGATGCAGTCATCAGTCTCGATGTCTCTGGCAAGGACATTCCCAGGTTCCACGAGGACGGAGTCCTTGGTCCTACAGGGACCTGCGGGCTGCCTGGGGGCTTCTGACCCGCACTGGACATGGGAGGGCGCTGGGATGGACACACATGTGTAACAGGCAAAGCTTTGAAGCAGACATGGCTAATCAATTCAAGTGGATCAATAGCAAGCGAGTCTAAGACCTGAGTTTGGTTGTACCAGTCCTATGGCTGACCTCTAGGTTCAGAATTATTCCAGATGATAGACATACTTACATTTTATTGTATATTTCCACTGGCTAAGGTAGATCGCATGTGAATTAAATCAGCATGTGTTGGGATCAAGGCACAACAGGGCCAACCAGGAGAGTGATGAATCCATTTCATATTTTCTTTGATAGTTGGTTTTTACACTAAAATGTATCATTAAGTGGGCCACAGAAATAACACTTCAGTTCTCTAGTTAGTTCTTTGCATTATATACTTCCCTCCCTAATTTTATGATTTGTTTAAATTATCCTTTCCAATCGGACAAATGGGTTTCAGGCGTTAACTTCATCCACACTGGGGCCAGAGGGAGGGAGGTCATTCTGAATTCTTGGAAAAGTTTTCATTATCACAGTGCCTGCATCAGTACCCCTGCTAGTGAGTCTCTTCTACTCTGATGTCCTTGGTAACGTTACTGAGTTCCTGCTCCTCTATCTCGTTTCTTCCTGGTTCCACCTTCAGAGTGTACTCCTGTTCCTGAGTGGAGCTGGGCTGTGTGTGGGGTGGGGAGCTCGTGGCTGAGGGCGGGGCCATGGGAACGGCATGGTAGCCTGTGGGGTGAATGGGATCCTGGCAGAGGTACTGACCCAACAGCGAGGACCATCCTGGTTAGACATGGACAGAGGATGCTGAAGGATCAGGGCTCTCGGCATCTCCAACAACACAGCGGCCTCTGTGTCCCGTTACACACAAGAACACTAACTCTCACAATACCAAGGCTTTCTTGAGACTCTCAAATTCAACACTATAACACACTTGCAAACAAAAAAATGTCTGCATCAGGGGCCTGGGTTAGAACCTCCCTTCCCTGTCCCCTTCCACCCCCTCCCTCTCCCACCCACAATGAGAGACAGCAGGCAGAGATCGTATGCTGGTTCTTTTATTGGGGGTACTGAGGACATGGGAATTCAGGTCATGCTGTCCCAGGACAGAGGGATCTGAAGGAATTCCTCTTCTTAGTTCTCTCCTGAAAGAAACAAATGACAACACCATGTCAATAAAATTTAATTAAAAAAAAAGGAAACAAATGAAATTATGGGAAACATTAAAGTAGTAGGCGGATAGGGGAGTTGAGGCCCAAACTCAGGGCCTTGCCCTTTCTGGGCAAACTCACTTCCCCTGAGCTAAATCTCTAAACCCATCACAATGGGTTTTTCATCTTTTATTTTTATTCAATGTCCTTTCCTTCCTCCTCTCTCATTCTTTTTTTTTGTTTTTTGGTTACTCTCCTAGTCAGCATCTAGTTGGTAATGGCTGTGTGGAAGTTGAAGAAAGACTTCATTGTAAGTTGTGTGTTATTTGGTTGTGGTTGAAGCTGCTTGCTCACAGGTACATCTACAGAGATGGCCTGCCTCATGTCCTTTCCAGTGAAGACCACAGCCGGCTTCGAGGTGGACTGAGAAACTGACCCTGAAGGACATCCTGGATAAGATCCACAGCACAGAGCTTCACAGTGCTCAGAACAGCAAAAGATAAAGACACACTCGACCATCAACCCAGAACCATCACCCAACCTGAGTCTTTGTGGATGGTTACTGGGAAACATGTTTTTGTAACGAGGAACTACCGAGCTGCATACGAAGCATGACCTCATTCATGCAAAAAGGGGATTGGACACACATATAAATTTGAATGTTAACAAGAGAATATCTGCCAGAGTTAAAGAGGGGATCGTTTTGGAGAAGGGAGTGAGAGGTCACAGGAGACCTGATGGATCTTGTCCCCGTGTTCCTGCAGATTGCTGCTCAGTGGAACACAACTTAGGTGTCAAGGTTAAAAAGCCAGGGTAGCACTTGGCCACACTGCACTAAGATGTCACCTATAGGGACAGAGGATCTGAGGGCTGGGTGGCTGGAATGAGCAGGAAGCATCAGGTCAGATTGAGATGGCGGCTCACAGAGCTGGGACCCAAGAACCAGACCCCACAAAGTCAGTGGGGAATCCGTGTGGATAGGAACCTGGGGTTGGTGACCCCCAAACTCTGAAACCCAGGGACAGCATATGGACAGCTGAACTCCTGTGGAACACCACGAAAAACCTGAAGTGGGGTCCAGAGCCCCCTTATCTGTCTAGTGTCCAGTGAAGACATTCCGGGGTACTGTGTGCAGATGATCCCGGGTGGGGCTTGGCTGCTGAGTGAATCTGAGCCAGACCTGTCCTGGAATGTGATTATGGGGTGACTGACCTTCAGCAGGTGGTTGTTCTGGTGCAGATGTAGGTGTAGGTTCCTGTGGCCTATGGGGAGGACGTGGGTGTCCGTGAGGAGGTCTGTGTCCGTGAGGAGGTCTGTGTCCGTGAGGAGGTCTGTGTCCGTGAGGAGGTCTGTGTCCGTGAGGAGGCCTGTGTCCGTGAGGAGGCCTGTGTCCAGGAGGAGGAGGAGGGGGCCTGTGTCCAGGAGGAGGAGGGTTCTCTTCTGAAGGACCTTCTTCTTCTGAAGGTTCCTCCTGATCACCATCTCCATCTTGATCTCCATCTTGATCTCCATCTTGATCTCCATCAGAGGGCGGAGACGGGGGAGCCTCAGGTCGGGGACCAGGCTCTGGCTTTGGTTCCTCAGCCCCTGTGTGGTTTGGGCACAGGAGAGAGACAGCACAGTGGACGTACGCTCCTGGCCTTTGACCTTGAGATAAATATCTCAAGGAGTTTTCTGCCCGGGGCTGGCTTCGAACTGCAATTCTCAGATCTCAGTCTCCTAAGTAGCTAGGATTACAAGCGTCAGCCAGCAGCGCCTGACTCCACATTCCTTTGCACCATGGCAGAAATGACCTTATCATTTGCCTGGCCAGTTGAATGGAGCAGTGACTGTCCCCCAACAATTAGGCCAGGCTGAGCCATGAGTCCTTAGCCCCCCTCACCTCTCAGGTTCCCACGGTCCCCTGCTCTTCCCTCCCCTCCCCTCCTGCCCTGCAGTGTGGAGTCCTGAGGCCCAACCAGCGTCCGTACCACCCCCGTGGAGCCCTGTACCTTGGCTTGGGCTCTGAGCAGAGCTCAGGGCCAGCAGGGCCGCGGTGAGCAGGACCAGCAGCATCGTGGAGGAGGCTCTGGAGTTGCTCTGGAGTCTGTGCTGGGAAGCGGGGCCGCTGGCTTTATAAGGAGGAACAGAACAATGGAGCTTTGAGCTCAGCCTGTGACCTCAAGCCCGACAGAGCGGAGGCCTCCCGTCCATCATTTTTTTGTTTTTGTTTTATTTTTTGGATTTAGCCCAGTAGGATGAGGGTGTGGAGAAGGTTCTCCAACTGGCATTCAAAAATGGTGTAACCTGTAGCTTGTTTTAAAAAGTACATAGTCTGCACATTTGTGAATATTCCATGTTTAGAATTTGTCTGGTTGATAACTGTGTAATATGGCTGCGTGTGAGTGTTTGTGTGTGGGGATGATAGTGACCCCCTGGTGTAAACTGAATGTTGTGCCTATGTTTCCCCTTGATGTAGGCCTCCTTTAGTTAGTCCGTATGTGTGCAATATTCAGCCTATAGTGTTTGCTGGTACAGAGCCCACTCCTGCTCAGACCACTAATGATTTGTGACATCTCACTTAACCACGTTGTGAAAATAACCATGGTCACTGGCGTGCTTAGGCTCACAGCACGGATCTGCTTTAATTCTGGAAACTTGGCCTTATGCAAACAGATGGTTTATCATGTGGGTCCTGATCAATAATATTGAGGTCATTCAAGGGGCCATGGGTACTACACTGGTATTTTCCCCGGGAGCAGCTGAGCACGTCTCCTCCAATGAAAATGAACCGTGTTTCACCCGAGACTTCTTTCCACAGCCCATCTCTTTTGCAGGGGCTCTGTTGGTGCACACTTGACGGGGTTGGTCTGAGTCGATCTCTGCAATCTTGATGGCTTTGCACTCACGTGTGTTTCATGGCCACACTCTGCTCCTCTCTTGGATTCGTCTTCAAAGCAGAGAATTTTCCCCCACAGGCCTCTACTATGTACCACTGCCCCCTTCCTTTGTGAAAGAATATGTCTATTTCATGCTCTGAAGTGAGTTTCACTGATAGCTGGCTTTTCATTTGCCATGTATTTTGAGGAAATTCCTTTATAGGGCTCTAGCTTCATCTCATTCTTTTTAAAAGTTTGGTAAGGTATTTATTTGTGTTCGTTTTTAACGTAATGTGAAATATGTCTGTGGCTTTTTTTTGTTGTTGTTGCTTTTTAAATTGGGCAGTACTAGGGTTTGGATTCAGGGCTTTGTGTTTTCTGGGCAGACACTCTACCACTAAACCGTGGCTCCAGCCCTTTTGAGAATGGTTCTCATTTCCTACCTAGTGCATTCATTCTGTTTTAGGTGGGATGGTAGGTACCTGCCAACACACCCAGCTTCTTTCCATTGAAATGGAGTTATGTGAACCTTCCTGGGCTTGCCTGGAACTGTGATCTTCCCCTCCAATGCCAATGGGATGGTGGGTAGGCTCCAGCCCCCCCCACCCGCCTCCGGAAGTAGTTAAGAAGGGGCATTGCTACATTAGCTGGCTTCACACTGGAATCCTCCCCATCTCAGCCTCCCAAATGTCAGCAAAGGTTACAGGCAGAAGCCACCAGGGCTTGACTCACGGATTTTATAAATGCGAGTTTTGTAATGTGCCTCGTGGAAGTGTTATTCAACCCAGTGACTCTTCCCAATTCTTTCAGTAATGGGAAGAAGTTATCAATGTACCATAATAAAATAAATACCAGAGTTTAAAGCCTGTTTAAACAAAGGGAGCACCAGAGGAGGATATGTAGGTGATTCCTGGCAAAGATGAATGTTACATTTAGGAGAAAGTCAAGGGCACTGGGGCCGTCTCCCACAGCTTAAGCCCAGGACTGCTCCTCCCTCCCCATTCCCTCATCAGAAAGAGTCAACATCTGTGGGCCAATACTGAAATAATTGCTTTTGAGGAGACCCAGAATTTTAGACTCAAGCTTTTGGTGTCACCATTGTTGTCAAACACAATGCCCATTCACTGAGAATATGGACACATGAAATGTATCCTAAGATCTGCAACTATATGATTGTGCCTTTGAAAGAAATGTAATCAAACATCCTTAAAATGCTTCCTATTTGTAATTGAACATTTCCACTCATGAGTAAAGGATCTGATTCCCTAGATGGGTAATAGTCTCTGTTTTTCCTTAGATGTTTGCTCAGTTTTGTTGAGATGAGCACTAGACTCATTTATTCGCTTATGGTATGATATAGTACTTTTTTTTTTCAGGCAGGAAAGAAAGTTTATTACCGAACTGCTGGTCTGTGGCCAAGATGATCCATGGCCCGAGAGAAAGGAGAGAGAGAGCGACCCCCACCCAGCCCTGCCTTATATCTAGGGCAGGGGCAAGGGGTGTGGCCAGGTAGATTAGGATGTGACCTCAGGGAAAGGGGAGGTAACTACCTCCAGGTCTGCAGGTAACCCAGGTAACTGGGTGGAGACTTAATGAGGTGGGGGCATCTACATGGAGCCCTCAGGGAGAGGACCTAACATTCCAGCCTTTTAATAGTTATGAAAAAGGGCAAAGACTCTCTCTGGCTGCTTCCTGCTGGCAAGGGGCGTTGGCATTAGGGGTAAAAGGCAGAAATGTGGCCCCTCCTGGAGAAGGCGAGCAGCAGGGTCCCTTGGTGGTAGATGCCAGTCCTTGAATGAAGCCTGGAAGAAGTCTCATGAGGCAGGGGCTGGGCAAAAAAAATATTAAGGCAAAAGGAAGGGTTTAGGGCACAAAATTAAAAATTGGATGACTTGGACAGTTCTTATACTCAGGCATGGACATTAGATGGACAAGCTACTATCTCTTAATCCCCTGGCTCTGATTAATTTTGAAAGGGTGAGACAAAGTGACTCCATTTTGGATGCGATCATTTTCCTCTTACTCCACTCCATGATACTTGTTCCCGGAACTGGCTGAGTCCCAGGGGTCTAGGTGCTTGTTGCTGGGATGGCTTGTCCCCATTGGGAATGTGAATACAGGGTTTGAACTCAGGGCCTGGGCACTGTCCCTGAGCACTTCTGCTCGAGGCTAGCACTCTACCACTTGAGCCACAGCTCCACTTCCAGCATTTGGCTGGTAAGAGATCAGTCTCTTCAGCCATGCTTCCAGCCTGGCTCTTTGCTGGTTAGTTGGGAGATGGAGTTTGAGAGAGATTTTCTGCCCTGGCTGGCTTTGAACTGCAATCCAAGGAGTCTTTGCCACAAAAGCCCTTTTTGATTTCCAATTCAAACAACAAGGAGACCAAGGGAACTAGAGCTTACCTGTACCTTGTCAAGAACTGACCAAATACTTGCCAGAATTCTGCAATGACAAAACTCAGTAGATGTGATGAGTTTTAGCACAGATATGTAGCTAGATGGACATATAAAGAATGGCATACTAGTTTTACATCAACAATTGTACACCAACTTAACAATCTTTGTCTTGTATGAATTTAAGACATACTCATACCATCTTCTTCCTACACTGTTTCTTCAATTCCCTTTTCTAAGACTTCACTAACAAATGACGTTTACACAGACATACACACATGGATGATATAGTATTTTAACTACTTTTTTTCTCAAAGAAATCATGAACAGCTTTCTTGACTTAATATTTTATTATTAACAGTGATAACCGGGTGTTTTATGGGCTCCTCTATAAATATTTGACCAATTGTTCTTTTTAACTTTTTAAAGTATATTTAAATGAACTTAATTAACAAAGATGGCGCTGACAGCCTTTCCTGAAAATATCCATTTCTAAAGGACTCACAGGGAAAGCATCAAAAAGAGAAAAATATAGGACAGCAAGCAGTTTTGAAGCTTTTGTCTTTGATTCTAACTGTATTCAGAGGTAACATTTTATAAGAAGTCTTGTGCCCAGTAGCCAACAATACTACAGAAGTACTCCTTTATTCTTCAAGCGTGGAAATGCCAGTTGAAGTTAGGTTTAAATGCGGAAGCAGACTGGAGGAAAGCCTTGGTGCCAACAACGGCCACAATCAGCTAAAAGAAACAATGATCTTTGTCCAGTATAGTATTTCCTGGTTGGAAATGATATCCAGGGCTCAGATACACGTCTGCAGAAATCACAATTGCACACAGTTGTACACAATTGCATCTTCTATGCGTTTGTGGTATCCTTGGGCCTCACTCAAAACTAAAAAATAACAATCTTTCTTTTGAAATGAGGGATAATTGCAAGTTTTAGGATAGGAAAAGAGGTTCTTTTGTTTTAATTTCTGTTGGTCCTGGGGCTTGAACTCAGGGCCTGGGTGCTGTCCCCTGAGCTTTTCGGCTCAAGACTGTTACTCTACCACTTGGAGCCACTGTGCCACTTCCGGTTTTCTGGTGGCTAACTGGAGTCTCATGGACTTTCCTGCCTGGGCTGGCTTTGAACCATGAGCCTCAGATCTCAGTCTCCTGAGCAGTTAGGATTTGACAGGCATGAGCCACTGGCATTTGGCAAAAAGAGTTCTTAGGTGATCTAGAGGTCATTCAATGGGTTTTCCTGTAATTCTTTGTCTACTAAAACAAATACGTCAGACATTATCCTATTGCTGTGACTGCCTTTCACGGGAGAGATTTTTATTAGTGTCTGAGGAAATAGACGAGTTTAGAAAATTAAAAATACATGATGATAGGGGAATAACAGTATTAATTCTCCCATCAACTATATAACCTCTGAGAACAGTTAAGGTTTATCTTTGGCATATAGCCTCCTCAGACATCCTCCAGTTTTAAGATGGTTTTCTCAAATTGGCATTGCTAGGTGATCAAATCATCACAATATGCATTTCCTCCCTTTTAGCCCTTGCTTCATCTTAGGTCAGTAGTTAGCAGTATGTTTAATAATTTACCAATACAAACATACTTGGGGACTGTGGATTTGTTTCCGGATCCCTGTGATCAAGCAATATTGCTGTACAGTGAGTCACACAAACTGGTTTCCCTGAGAACACGACAGGGTAATGTATTGAGTGGGCTAGTACTGTACTAAAACTGACATATTTAATCAAAATATTTATTGCTAAAAACACAACAGTCCTCTAAGTTTCCCACGAGTCCTCCTTTCTTTGCCTTGCTTGTGACGGAGTTGATGTTTCTTTCATCGGTTTTTCTCTCTTGGTAGTACTGAGGTTTGAACTCAGGGACTTACACTCCCTAGGCAGGCACTGTTTCACACACCTTGAATCAAGTTCGGCCCCTTGGACCACCATCCTCCTCCATGTACCTTGTGTACATGTGGCTCGGATTGCAAGCTACACAAGAGCTACACAGTGATGCCTGTTTGCTTGCTGTTTGCTGGGCTGACCTCCCACTGTGGGCCCCCTGGACCTGTGCAGGACAGGACTTACAGCTAGGAAGGCCACCAAGGGAAAGTGAGGGGCTACAGATGATCATTCAGTACTGCCAGGCTTCACCATGCCAGTACACTGTCACGATTTGCTCTCGTGCCTTTCTTCACTGTGGAGTCTCCCAGAAGCTCCTGGGCAGCGACCACCGGGCCAGTCTGTGTGATGTGGGTCGCTGTGACAGGTACACACTGTCTGACTGTTTTCCCTCCCTGACGTCAGGTGGGCCGTGTGCTCATGTGTGAAATTACCACATCTTCTTTGATGGAGTCTGGTAAGGTCTTTTGTTCAGGTTTTTCTTTTTTTTTTGGCCAGTCCTGGGCCTTGGACTCAGGGCCTGAGCACCGTCCCTGGCTTCTTCCCATTCAAGGCTAGCACTCTGCCACCTGAGCCACAGCGCCCCTTCTGGCCGTTTTCCATATATGTGGTGCTGGGGAATTGAACCTAGAGCTTCATGTGTAGGAGGCAAGCACTCTTGCCACTAGGCCATATTCCCAGCCCCAGGTTTTTCTTTTTTGTGTGTGCTGGTCCAGGGGTTTAAACTAAAGGCCTGGTGCTATTCCTGAGCATTTCTGCACAAGGCTTGTACTCTTAACACTTGGTCCACAACTCCACTCCTGACTTTTTGGTGGCTGTTGGAGCTAAATCTTGCACTTTCCTACCGTGGCTGGCTTTGAATAGCAAATCTCAGATCTCAGTCTCTTGAGTAGCTAGGGTTACAGGAGTAAGCCACCAGCACCCTGTTGTTTTTTTCTCGGTTCTATGGTATTTTCTTGTTTAATGTAAGCATTGTTTGCCTATTTTGGATAATGGCTTTTAGTCAGACATGTGTTCTGCAAATATTTTCCCTTAGTTGTGGCTTATGTTGATTTTTTTTTACATAGCAGAAGTTAATCTTAATAAGGTCCAATTTACCAGATTTAAAAAAAAAGAATATCTTTGGTATTGTGTATAAAACACCATCACCAAGCTTTCCTAGATTTTTACATATTTAATTTTATTGCCAAGGTGATGTACAGAGGGGTTATATATGTGAGGTAGTAAGTACATTTCTTGTCAAACTTGTTATCCCCTCTCCTAGATGTTTTTTGTATTTTCTTTTAGATATTTTGAAAATTTTACATGGTTATGTTTCATCTTGAGTTAATTTCTGTCAGAAATGTAGGTTTTGTTTAGGTTCTTAATACTTTTGGTCATATCTTTAGAATCGGTCTGTCCTGTTATTCTGCTTTGTTTCATTCAAACTTTAAAATGTTTGCTTTTAACTTCTTCTTTAGTTACTGATTTTATGCTCTGGAAAGGCCCCAAGAGCAGCCTGATCTGACCTGTAAATATTTAAGAGTAAATATTGGATCAACAAGTTCCTGAATAAATGATGTTTTTTTTAACCACTGTTCAGTTTGAAGATATAAGTAAGCAGCCCACTATATATTTAAACCAGTGAATTATTATCATAACTCATGAAATTTACTCCTATATTTTTTCTAAAATTATTTTTGGTTGATGTTCCATATGCTCATAATTTGTGCTGTTCTTGCAACTTTACAAATAACTCTGCTGAACACTGGGAAAACTGAGTTGGGGAGGTCTTTCTGTTATATTAAAGGAAAACAGAATTTCAATTTAAGCAGCTTATCATCAATTACTTTGTTTTATAGATTCAATTATTTATTTTCCCTAACATCTACCCCTGTACTTTAAAACTCTTGCCAACAGGTGGAGCTCCTGATCCACTGACTTTTACTCCGGGTCAAAACAAGGCATTTCAACCATTCCTTCTGATTCCCCTCTGATGCCCTCAGTTTAACCAGACTTCTGAAGACACAAATGCAAGCTTACATTGACAGCTTTCTAGTTTCATATTTTGTGAGTTTGTTCCCGATTCCAGCTCCCCAGATCCTGGATTTGGAGACTGACAACATGCTCTGATGAAATCACACTTGTGATTTACTGCTGTTTGCACTGAGCAATAGCATGTGCTTACTCAGTTGAGACATAGTGGAAAAGGAAAACATTTTAATGGTGTTGAAATAAAGATTTAGTGGAAAACAACATTTTAGCCACTTTTGTGAAATAGCTCAGGTTCCTGGCTCTCTTCCTAACCCCAGATGAAGAGAGGATTTAGCGTTCTACTTCCAGCTTTTTGCTGGGCAACTGGAGAGGACTCAGGCTGGCTTTGAACCTGGATTCTCAGCCTCCTGAGAAAGCAGGATTATAGGTGTGAGACACTGGCATGCATGAGCACAAACATGCTTTATCCTAACACAGGGAATAAAATCCAGACTAACTTTTTTTTTGAGGTTCAGACTTTAGATGTATAGCTATCGTAGGTATTTTATATATTGATGCCAGTAATGTCTTAGGTGTGATTCTCCTCGCACTTGATTTATAAACAGCCCTGCTCAGTGACAGGGTGCAGAGCATTCCTCAGGGTCTCTACTTCATATGCTGTACCATGTTCATGCCAACATTTTATCACCTACTTGAAGAAACATTTGGGTTGACATTTAAAATGAACAATCTGTACATTTCTACATCTTTCTTTTCGTCTGTCATAGGGGTTAAACTTGGGTCTTGGGAGCTGCCCCTGAGGTTTTGTTTTTGCTCAAGGCTTAGCACTCTACCACTTAAACCACAGCTTCACTTCCACTCTTCTAGTGGTTCTTAACCCTCAGATCTCAGCCTCCTGAGCAGCTAGGATTACAGGCATGAGCCACCAGTGCCTGGCACATTTCTACTCTAATGTCTTTTACAGCTAAAGATAAAAATTGGGTATTTGTTAGACAAAGAAAATGCAAAAAAGGTGATGGGTGAGGTCTGCATTTGCACAAGAGTATCTTACCTCCCACGGAAAACTGCGGCCTATAGCTATAGAACAGAAAAACATCAAGTAATTGCTATGTTTGTAATAGCCAAAAAGCGGACATTCATTTCCTTCTATTCAACAACATCCACTGTCTATTTTGCTTCAGCCAATGCTGTTGGCTTTGGGTTGGAGCAGGACAAACAAATCCCTGGCCTCCAGATTATTTGCTTGGAAGACAGTCCTTGTGAATTAGCGTAATAAATGGTTTAGTCTGGGCACAATGTTTCTTCCTAGGAAACTTAATCAAATTGCACTATGTGAGAAGAAAAATCCACATCAAGCTTTGAGGACAACTGTGAAGAACTGAGGGTAACTTGCCATGCCTATAATCTTAGTATCAACACTCTAGGTCTCTCTGGGTATTACTAGTCCATTTAACTATGTTTCTGATATTTTAGACTAAAATGTTTTGGCTCCTGAACTCTTGAGTGACCAGGAAACCTTTTTTACACAAAACAAAAAGCAGGCAAGTAATGCATAATTACTGAAATCATCTTAGTGAAAGATGTGGATTGTACACTGCTATCAGATTGATCAAAAGAAGTGAGTTCCAATCTGGCTAGGTGAATCTGGGAAAAATGCATGGAAAAAAAAAAAGGGGTCATTTGTTGGGCTGGGAATGTGGCTTAGTGGTAGAGTGCTTGCCCAGCATGCATGAAGCCCTGGGCTCGATTCCTCCACACCACATAAACAGAAAAGGCTGCAAGTGGAGCTGTGGCTCAAGAGGTGTGCTAGCCTTGAGTAAAAAGAAAGAAGCCAGGGACAGTGCATAGGCCCTGAGTTCAAGCCCCAGGACTGGCAAAACAAAACAAAAAACCATTGGTACAACTGAACTATACCCGGGGCTCTGTACATTATAGCTCTTCATTGCCATTTTTTTAAAAATAAAAAAAACCGTTATATGCACATTTCTCCCCTCCTCTATCTTCTTCAATGCTCCTCACCGTTTATTAAATTACTATCCCGTATTCATGCATTACGTTATACATCCATTCACACGTGATTATGCAGCGTCATGTTTGACCTTTTCTTTTTATTTTTTAACAGGTTGACAATGACCTCAGTGAGTTTTCGTAACTTTGTGGGGGGGGGGGGGGAAGAGGGGAAGTCCCCAGACTCTCTGGAAAACGTAATCTCTGCGCATACACATACACATGAGACATCTATGTATATACACATGCATCTACCTAGATATCTACGTGCTACATCTCCCTACTACATCCTTTCGGTACCAACGGTCCTTCCCGAGACGGCTCCATCTTCAGGCATTTTTCCCGCTGAGGCCGGCCGCACGCTGGGGGCATTGGCTGCAATTTCGCCCGGAGGCGTCGCTCGGTCGGTACTGCCTTCCCCAGCTCCGGGGTCCCGCGGCCAAGTCCCAGTGGGTCCTTCCCAGCGCTGCCAGGTTTTGGCGGGAAATTCACGTAGACCCTCCGGCCCCACCCCCCCCCTCCATCCGGGTCCCTCCCGAGACCCCGAGGCCCGCAAGCGTCTTAACTTTTAATCAGCCCCTAGCTGTGCGGTCCATCCAACTTCTTTGGGGGGGGATGCCGCCCCTGCTGCTGTTTTCACGCGGCATCCGGGCCTCCTACCTTGCCCCCCCCACGTCCGTCTGTCCGTCCATCCATCCATCCATCCGCCTGTGTGCGGGGCGCGGGTCCGAACGGAAGTTCTCCGCAAGGAACCACGTCTTCCATCTCCACCGCCCGTCAGGAAGAACCGCCGGGGACCCAAGTGCGCAAGCGCGACAGGCTCCCGCGCCCTCTCGCGAGATTTCGGGATCCCGTCACCTCTGGGCCGGCGGGCGCGGCGGCCATGACGCCGGCCCCAGGCAAGGTCTAGATGTGTACCTGCAGGCGGACGTTGAGCACCACGGAGCCCGCCACGTAGACGTAAGGGAAGCTCGCGCGCAGCTGCCAGGCCAGCTCGAAGAAGGCGAGCAGGGTACGGGAGAGCCCTTTGCAGAAGACGCCGTACGACGTGGGGGCGGCCGCCGGGGGCGCGGGTCGCAGGGCCGCGGGGACCGGGACCGGGGCCGGGCCCGGTGAAGACGGCGAGGGCGCCATGGCTGGGGGCAGCGGCCGCCGCAGGCAGCGGAGGACGACGACCACGGCCTGGGCCCCCGTCCGCCCGGCGCCTGCGCCTCCGCGGACTCGGGCCTGGGTTCCCTCCCGACGCCTGGGCCCGGGCGTCGCCACAGCTTCTGCGGACCCGGGGGCGGCGAGACCTGGGCCTGGCTAACCGGACGCCGGGCCCTTCCGGCCCAGCCCCTGCCAGTCCCCGCCTCCCGGCCCTCCTCCCCTCCCTGTCCCGCCCTGCCGGGGCGGCGTGGCTCCAGCCAAGCGCCGCCTCTCCGCCCCGCCCCGCCCCGCCCCGCTTGGCTTCGGCCCTGGGCACGTTACACTGCCCGCACCGGTTGTAGGACCCGAGGCGCTTAGAGCTTCAATTCAGGTACCAGGGCCCGGCCATCTCCTCACCAAAGCCCAACACAGGCCCAGCCACTTTTTTTTTCCACTTTTTTTTTTTTTTGGTAGCTCTCTGGACTGTTTAGATGGCAAGTGGCTGGAATTACACTTATTTAAGCAAACCAAAACCACACACACACACACACACACACACTTTTCCCCCACTCTTGTAAACTCCTTCAAATTAGGTATGGTATCTCCCATCATTTCTGCATGGGAACCTTGGCTACAGCCCGAGGCCCGTGAATACTTTCCCTTAATAGCCTCATGACCTTAATTAACATCACCTGTCTCCCGTAGTCTTGGTGCTCCCCTGATCGACTTAACTGATGCCCGTTCCAGTACCTCCAGTAACCTCTCATTTTAAGTAGAAAGTACACTTCATCATACGTAACTCCAACATCCGTGGGTGATGCAGATGTGTGATTTCTGACTGTAAACTTCAGATTACACAGAATCCGAAAAACCATGATTAAAATATCACACATTTCACCCTGCCCTGCATGCCCGTATTTCAAAGCATTGTGACCCCTAGCAGGTTTTTAAAGGTGTATTGCTTAAACAAAAGGTTCATGTATCAGTGGAAAACTCAGTGTATATAAACTCCTTTGAAAAGAAAGGTATTGTGTAAATAAGCTCTTGATTCTAAGGTGAAGGCTTTAGAATCAACGGGCCAAACAGAAAGAGGTCTTCACATCAAAATAAGGGCAGCTGTTTCATAAACAGGAATGCAAAGGCTATTTTCCAGAAGAAAAAGGGTTGAAAAAATGAGAAACCCCGGCAGTATGAGTTAATGGAAAAGGAATATATGTAAAATGGACATGAATGCTCACATTGTGAAACAACTTGTTTGGTGTGAAAAGATGTAATGAATGAAAATAATAGGCCTGGGGTGAAGTATTTTCCTTTTTCATCACTGGGACAAAATACCCAAGTCAGAAAATACCTGAGTCAGCAGAAAGGAGGTTTTAGAGGTTTCAGATCATGGTCAGCTGGTTGCATTGGCTGGAGGATGAGCAGCTTGGTGGCCAGAATGTACAGGAAACTGCAAGCGAAGAGTGAGAGTGACAGTCACCTCTTACCGAGTCCCACCTAACACTATCCAGAGCCAAACCTTTAACAATGATCAGTGGATATTTTCATCTAAACCACAAGGTAAAGGGGTAAGTTTCATTGAATCTTATTTTGAACTTTTCATTGTGAGGAGAGCCTCCTCATAGCAAGGCAGAACTAGTCTTTACTGTAAATAGTGGCAGTGCTTTGTTCTCCATCAATAACTTCTGTATTGTAGATTATCCACACACATTATCTAAACAATTAAGTTCACAAGTAGCACCCATTCCTTCACTGCAGTTAATTTAACATGCATATTACTTGTTAAATCATTTTTACATGTATTTTACATGTCTGGGGATATTATTTCTATATTATGAACTGACAGTCATGTGACTGATATATCTACTTGTCTTACTGTGTGAAAGTGAATCTGCAAACTTTTATTTCACAGTAATTCTAGTCTATGACCTTACTAATTATGGTGCCTGTTAATTCAGCAACTGATAATTCAAGATGCTAAGGCTAAGGCTGAGCGATCAGTTATGAGGATTCTGAGAGCATGAATGGGAGGTGAAGTCTGATTCAATTCCAAATATATAAACAGCGTCTTTTCCGAAAAGGAAAAGAATAATGACTGTTGTCTTTCAGGGTTGCTGAAATAATAAACCTAGCATTTACAACTTCAAATAATCTAAAACTTGGAGATCTATTTTCCAGTGTGTTTTGCTTTTGCTAACCCACAAAAATCTCTTTCCTTTAATTACATTAGTCCAAATTGTGTGAATTACTTGAAACCTACTGATCATGTAGTCAAGTTAAGTACTTGATACATAGAAGAAAAGGGCAAAGAAAAACCAGCATGAGCCTTTGGTCTCACCTTAAGACCATAATGGAAGTCATCAGGAATATTAACTGTGACCTGGAGGACAGGAATATGGAGTGAAGGAAGAACAAGGGATTTTTTAGATGGTTTATGTTTTCTGCATGAATCTGCATTTAAATGAGGGTCATAACATTCCTTTAGCAAGCATATCAGAACAAGAAATTAGCAATAGCAAATATCAATTGTGTTAACACGTCTCTGTTTCCTCTTAAACTGCTTCTTTCCATTCAAAATTTCATTTGTTTCACATCAAATCTCAGCTTTGATTTTTTTTATGGATTCAATTGAGCTATGACTATAAAGAAGACATTACTTTTTGTAGATTTCTTTGTGTTTTACTCAAATGAGAAAAATCTGCAATCAAGTCCTTTATATCCCATACTAGCAAGTTTTCAACTTTTTTTTTTTTTTTGAAGTGGAGATTTAGGAAAGAGAGCTTTAAAACCCAAATGATCCAAGCCTTAGGAAAAAAAGGAAAATTGTAAATTTGTGCAAATTGCTCTTTCTCATATTTGCATGTAAACAAAATGGGTTTTAATCTTTCAATGGAAATCATAGAATGTTGCTGCCTTTGACTAGCAGAAACTTTTTTTTTTTGGCTGATCTTGGGGTTTGGACTCATGTCTTGAGCACTGTCCCTGGCTTCTTTTTTCTCAAGGCTAGCACTCTGCCACTTGAGCCACAGTGCCACTTCCATCTTTTTCTATATATGTGGTGCTGAGGAATGGAACCCAGGGCTTCCTGGGTGAGCACTTTACCACTAGGCCATATTCCCAGCCCTAGCAGAACTGTTTGCTAGGAAGAATTCCTGGCCACAATGTATTCGATATTTCTGAATTAAAACTATACAACAAAACATCAGATATTTTGGAATTTGGTAATTAGCAGTGAAACTCATGAAGAGCCCAGAAACCTAGAATGTGGACCAGTAGGCCCTGTAGGCTCAGAAACCTGGGATATGAGGATAAGGCTTGGAATGTGTTCTGGTCAGTTTCAGAAATTGAACAAAGGGAGAGTTTGGAATGTAGACTTTGCTGTGACAGAAATCCTCATTGCTTTCTGTAACTAATAACTGCTAGCTCTGCTTCTGTAAATCTGCCTGCTTTCAGGTGTGATCACGTATAACACCTGTGTCTGTTTTTTCCCTTTAAAAAAAGGAGACAAATAAATGACTTTTAAAACATCATGGCCTCCTTGAAACACATTTTTCATCTTGGAGATTATAAAACATTATTCTATCCATGGGCTGTGGGTGCACACATATGTGTGCTTCCCTGTACACACGTGAATGTGGAAACAACAGACTTACACAGGGCATTCGTTATTGGTCTGCCCAGGATTCTCAAGGAAAACCTGGGTTTTTGATAGGAGAATGTGGGATTCGTTCCACATAAATCATACAAAAAAAATGAACTCATAGTGGTGATATTGTAGACTACTCACAGCTCTATGTATTGCTTTCTAAAATTTTACTAGCAAACGACCAAAGTCGAACACAAATCAAGGAAAGTTTAAGCAAGGACAAAGTTGCAAACAAGGAAACAATATATCTTGTTTTTGCATGCTAGCAAATGAGAACACAACTTCCACTCCAGTGTCAACTGTGAGCTGTCCTAGCCTTGTTCAGGGACACAGGTTTGTTACTTGGGAGTTAACCTGAGCAGTCATGGGAAGTTCATTTGAGCATGCTTTTTCATAAGTAAAGGATTTAATTCATCCAGTAAAACACTGTGGTGTTCTGCTGCCTGATATTTGTCACGGAACTGAGAAAAAACAAGAATCTCAACAGATCTGTAAGTCAAAGACAGAGAGCTTAAGGCCAGTAATTTAAAAGAATCAAGACTAGTGATCCAGTCATAGTGGACCTGCCTTATGTTTTCTTTTCAGATATGAATTTCCTAGAATGCCTTGCTTTCTTCTTAGTAATAGCAGCATTTGTCATTGGAATCTTAGCCAATGTCTTCATAGCTTTAGTGAACTGCATTGACTGGACCAAGAGAAAAAAGATCTCCTCCGCTGATGGAATTCTCACTGGTCTAGCTATCTCCAGGACTGGCTTGCTTTGGGTAATAGTAATGGGGAGTTATTTGACTCTGTTCAATACAAGAATATCTAGGAAACAAGTAACACTTGCTCACCATGTTGCCTGGGTGGTAAGTAACCATCTTAGTATTTGGCTTGCGACAATACTAAGCATATTTTATTTGCTCAAGATAGCTAATTTCTCCAGTCTTCTATTTCTTCAACTGAAGAGGAGAGTTGAGAGTATTATTTTTGTGTTATTGTTGGGGATGTTGTTATTTTTGTCACTTAATTTTACAATGGAATATGTGGGAAATACGTTGGTGGATAGATATGATGAAGGAAACATGACATGGAAGAGCCAACTGAAGGACATGATACAGCTTTCCAGTCTGACTGTATTTACTCTTGAAAACAGCGTCCCCTTCTTCACATCGCTGGTCTGTGTTTTGCTGTTAATCTATTCCCTGTGCAAACATCTCAGGAAGATGAAGCTTTATGGCAAAGGAGCTCAAGATTCCAGCACCAAGGTCCATGTGAAGGCCTTGCAAACTATGGCCTCCTTTCTCTTGCTCTTTGCAGTGTACACCTTCTCTGTAACCACATTAGGCTGGTATTTTAATAAGCCACCTAATGAATCATTCTATTTGCTTTGCAGGGCTGCTAGTAGCATCTATCCTTCAGGCCATTCATGTGTCCTTATTTGGGCAAACAAGAAGCTGAAACAGGCCTTTCTGTCTGTGGTATGTTGGGTGAGGTGCTGGCTGAAAGAATGGAAACGATTGAGTCCATAGATGAATAACAGACATTAACATGACTTCTAGGAGAAATCAAATTGACAGTCCATCCCTCTTGTGGGAAATGGATTATCTTGCATTATGGATAGTACTTGAGGCTCAGAGAAGCTCCCCAGGGGAAGTGCCACATTGGTTTGGGACCCAAGCCTTGTGTCTACTAGAAGAGTTCCAGTGCCAGCATCCATTCTATGTAATTTCACCTCTGTTTCCTTTCCTCCCCTTTGTTTCATGGGAGGAGCAAAGCCATAAGAATGGTGTGCTTGTGCTTCCATTCTTAGTAGTTTTCCTGAAAAAAATTTTTTTTGGCTTTATATCTTCTCCATATATTTTTCCCCCAATGTTGGACATTTGTGAGGCATTTCATGGTTATTTGGGCTCCATTCTCTTTCCTCAGCCTTGCTTTGTGGGACTGAGATTGTGATTTACCCCTGTTACTGGAATATTCTGGCTACCTGGTTAGGCCCCTGCTTATGTCCTACAGCATCCTTTATCTGTCTTGGTGCTTGTAGTGTTGGTCATAGAGCAGAGGTTGGAGAGAGGTGAAGGGAGGTGGGTGAAATCTAAAGGTTGGGTGTTTATGGAGAAGTCAGCCCTCCTAGGCAGGGGAGAAGCAGAGCTGGCAAAGGATGAGCCCCCAGTGATGGCCTCATAGCCCAAGAAGATTCAAAAGTTGTCACAAACTTACAGAACGAATTAATACTGCATCTGTTATACCTGAAATAAATTTTACGTATCTCAACGACTATAGTGATAAACATGAACCTGATGCATAATAAATATAGAGTAAGTGGAAAGCCTGAATGAAGTGGAAAAAATGAATGGAATTTAGATGGATATATGTGTGTATTTATGGAATGGTAGGTGGATATGCATACTTACAACCTTATCAAAAGTAAAGGAAGTAAAAGGCAAAAATAGGTATTCTCAGTGCTATGTGTTTGAGGGTTTATGATCTCTGTGGTGTTATACTAGAAACGCCAACAATTCACTTTGGAATATATGTGCATAGTTTCCTGCAGAGATCTAATTTAGAAGGTTACAGAGAAGGTTTAAAAACTCAGTGCTTATGAAGTTCCACATACCAGTTCATGTTCTGTTACCTGTTATGAGTTAGCATTTTGTAGTTTCTGACCCAGAAATCAACTAGCCTAACTCCAATACGTAAAACGATGCTAATAAGTATATCTTTGTCTTTTATGTTAGTGAATGAGAGCCCAGCTTTTCCTTCTCGTCAGCTACAAAAGACTCCAGCTCTTGTGTATGAGGCGCACACTTCTGGGTGATGCTCATTTGGCTTTTCTAAGAAACTGCAGGATTTTTATGAAGAAAACGATGAATCAACTCTGTGTGTGTGTGTGTGTGTGTGTGTGTGTGTGTGTGTGTGTGCCAGTCAGTCCTGGGACTTGATCTCAGGGCCCGGGTTCTTCTTCTTTTCTTTTCTTTTTTTGGGGAGAGTAAAGTTATTTTATTAAATCATGCACATCACGTGTGTTAGTGCAAATAGTTTAATCTGTACTCCAGAAATTCTATTGTACTTTATATCTTTACAAAATAGATTTCAAACAATTATTTACTTTAAAAAATGTAATTTTGAAGTTAAGCATTTCAGAACAATATTTGCAATAACCTATATACAAGAGATACTGGGTACCACTGGCATATTAGCATTCTGTGGTGGAATGGCTTCCTGCAACAGAAAATGATGAAATCAACTCTATGACAGTATTTTCTATAAGTCATTTGTGAGGGCCCGGGTTCTGTCCTTGAGCTTTTTTGCTCAAAGCTAGTGTTCTACCATTTTCAGCTTTTTGCTGGCTAATTGGAGATAAAAGTCTCACACTTTGCTTCCTAGGCTGGCTTTGAACTGTGATCTGCAGATTCTCCTGAGTAGCTACAGATGTGAGCCACCAACACCTGGCTTTCAACTGACTGATTATTAAATCTTGATGTTTCCTTGTCTGATATTGCATATGGGAGTTTCTAACAGTGAGTATGCTGTGAATTTTCAAGAATCAGATAAGTGCAGCAGTTTAGAAGACCGCATGAGAAAAATCTTTTAACAGAGTAGTGGCCGTTAAGATCTTCTCTTAATGACAATGAGTGGTGTCCTTCAGATCATGTTTATGCTTGCTTTAAGTGTGGAACTCCTCATAGGATTGTTAGGAAATGGATTCATGGTGCTGGTGACCTCCATGGACTGGAGGAAGAGTAGGAAGATCTCTCCAGTGGATCAAATCCTCCTGGCTTTAGCAATCTCCAGATTTGCTCTGCTGTTTTCTCTCCTCCTGAATATCCTGATGTCCACGCTGTGCCCGGCTTTGATGGTGACTACAACAATGCTAAGAATAAATAGCACCACCTGGACCGTGACTAACCATTTCAGCAACTGGCTTGCCACCAGCCTCGGCATCTTTTATTTTCTCAAGATAGCCAACTTTTCCAACTCTGTTTTCCTTTATCTAAAGTGGAGAGTTAGAAAGGTGGTGTCAGGGGCAGTGCTGGTGTCTCTGACCCTCTTGTTTTTAAACATTATAGTTATAAAAACACAGGCTGGTGATATCTGGACTGATGAGTATCCGAGCAATGCCACCTATGGCCTTAGTTCAAATAAGTCTGTTCAATTTCCCATACTTGTGTTATATAACAACACAGTGTTCACACTTATACCCTTTACCGTGTCCCTGGTGACATTTCTCCTGCTGATCTTCTCTCTGTGGAAACATCATCAAGCAATGCAGCACCGTGGCCGTGTACCCAGGGACGCCAGCACCCTGGCCCATATCCAAGCCTTGTACATGGTGGTCGCCTTCCTCCTCCTGTATGCCGTTTTCTTCCTGTCTCTTCTTTTGCATTTCTGGAACTTCAAGTTCTTGCACGAGAACGCGATCGTTTTGCTTTTGGAAGTCATCGCAACAGCCTTTCCCTCGGGCCACTCGATCGTCCTGATTCTGGCAACCCGAAAACTGCGGGGCACCTTTCTTCCCATGCTTTGTACCCCATGCTGGGGTACATAAATAAAGCTGTGGAACCCTCAGACCCATAGGCCATTTCAGGCATCTTGCATTTTCTAGAGAAAAGTCAGTTCACAAGAAAAGAAAAAAAAAGACATACTGTTTTGGGGGCAGACCTGGGTTTGAACTTAGGTTCTGGTTGTTGCCCAAGAGCCTTTTTTTGGTCAAGACTAGCACTCGACCACTTGATTCACAGTTCTCCTTCCAGCTTTTTTCATGGTTAATTGGAGATAAGAGCCTCTGGAACTTTCTGACCAGGGCTGGCTTTGAACAGTGTTTCTCAGCTCTCAGCTTCCTGAGTAGTTAGGATTGCAGGTGTAAACAAACTGGTGCCTGGCCACAGGAAACTCTTAAAAATAGAAATTTATGATTTCCAGTTATTCTTCCATTGTCTGTCACTGTGAATTTTATAAAAGTCAGTTTGGGTTAAGCTCTATACATACATACTACAAGTTTGGTAAACTGTGCAAGTGTGAAGGTAAGCTCAATGTAAGTTATGACAAACATTTAAATATAAGAATTCACAGTATTCATATAATTTTTTTGTGTCAAGCATTAATCTTTTAAAGGTTTTAATATGTGAGACATGTGCGCATATAATACATATGAGACATTGCAAAATGAAACTGTATAATTGTTTCTATCTAATACGATAGCTATCCAGATAAATTTGTCCATAAAAGGGTTTTATAACCTAGAATATGTCCCATAATTTTAGACAAGGAATGAAGAATAACTTACAGACTTGGAAATCAGATGCAGTAAACCCATTGTTTGGATTAGAAGAGTAATTTAGAATACTTTTGCCAGTTGTGATGATAGGCCTATAATTGCAGCTACTCAAGGGACCTAAGTAGGATAAGTATCCCAGTTCAGGACAGCCCAGGCCAAGACATAAAATAGAGATCCTATCTGCAAAGTTCATTTTTTTACTGAAGTAGAGAATGTTAACATGGCTCAAATGGCTGAGTTCCTGCCCATCAAGCATGAAACTCTGAGTCAAACCCTGGCATTGTGGGAGAGGGAGGAGGAAAGAGAAAGTTCTCAGAATCAGGTGTCACTTTAGATAGTAATTGTTTGAGAGCTGGGGAGTTTCTGGAGCCTGTTCATCTTAATTTGGAATATTTCATTTACTTTTGGAAAGGATTTGCATTTTCTAGGTAGTGGTCAAGGAGGAAAAGCTTTGGTTAGCATACCTTACTGAATTCTAGCTAAATCTTCAATGGTTAGGAAGTTCCATGTATTAGTTCTTATTACTGGCTATAATATTTGCTATGATTTTGCCTTTTCCCCTGGAATTCATGTTGCCAGACTAAAGATGTAGACAAAGCAAAACAAAAACCATACAATGCAAATAAATGTCTTTGTTTGCATGTTAACAAATAAGACTTCAGAGTTATTTTTCCATCAGCAACTACAAAAGACTTCAGGCTTCGGAGTATAAGACAGACAGCACTGAGATGAAGCTCTGCTGAACCGTCTGGAAAAACACAGGATTTCCATCAAGAAAACTATGAATCTACTCACTAGAAAGTCTTCATGCTTCCTGACTTACCACTGTTCATGAGCTGTTCAAGTGAGATTTTTGTTTTTCAATAAGCAAGTAAAAATAGCCTTCGAATGAATGCAGTAAGAATTCTTCAGCAGCGATAATCTGGGGGCTTTCTCTTCCAGACAATGGGTAACATCTTGGCAGGCATCTTTGCAATCATTTTTGTTGTGGGATTTGTAATAGGAGGCTCAGTGAATGTACTCATACCCCTGGTGAGCTACCGGGACTGGGTCAGGAGAAGAAAGATGGCTTCTGTGGACCAAATCCTCATGGCACTGGCCATTTCCAGACTCAGTCTTCTCTGGGTAGCAATCGTAAGTGTGCTAACACTTTTCCTGTGCCCAACTTTGGAAATATTGCGACATGTGATGAGAATCCTTAATACCATCTGGGTAGTGGCCAATCACTTCAGCCTCTGGTTTGCCACAAGCCTCAGCATCTTCTATTTCCTCAAGATAGCAAACTTTTCCAACTCTCTTTTTCTCCATCTAAAGTGGAAGGTTGAAAAAGTAGTTTCGATGACACCGCTGGTGTCTCTGTTCTTCTTGGTTCTAAATATTGTATATGCTGACAAAAAGATTGATGTCTGGATCAGTAGGTTTCTGACTTATAATTCCAGTCGGGAAAACTCCACGCAAATAACCGTCATCCTCTTGCTCAGTAATTCTGTGTTCCTGCTTCTTCCTTTTATGGCATCCTTGATGGCATTTCTTCTGCTGGCCTTCTCTTTGTGGAAACACCTCAAGAAGATGCAGCATGCCACTACCGGAGCCAGAGACGCCAGCACCATGGCCCATGTCAAAGCCTTGAGAACCGTCATGTCCTCTCTGCTCCTGTACGCCATATTCTTACTCTCTGTTGTTATAGAATTTTTGTGTTTTATGTTTCTGGGGAGCGATCTGGTCGTTTGTTTTGATCACGGTTATTTAGTGACTTTCCATTCCTGGCACTCGCTTGTCTTGATTCTTGAAAACAAGAAGCTGAGACAGGCCATTCTATTGGTGTTGTCAAAGCTGAAGTGCAGGGCCAAAGGTCTGGAAGTCTCAGGACCGTCCTGAATTTCAGGGATCCCTGTGCATACGATGGAGAGAAAAAAAATCAATTTGTAATGACCTGTTTTTCTGTTGTAAGTTTGTAGTTTCCCAATATTCTTCTGTTGTCTTTGTGTGAAATATTCAAAAATGTGTGCCTAGATTAAGAGTAGCCAAACACATTGTAACCTTTGAGAAGACAGTCACACACAGAGGAATATCAGTGCACATTTCTTACAGGGAACAGTTCTTTATAGTCATCGACACTGTAGGTTTGTGTCCATCTTCAACTTGAGAAACTTACAATATGCAAGGTGTGTGTGTGTGTGTGTGTGTGTGTGTGTGTGTGTGTGTGTGTGTGTGCCTGAGAGGCATAGTTAATGAAAAATAAATTTGTATAGTTCTATGCAAATAAAAGTAATCTTTAGATATGCAACATGTTCCAAAATCTTTAGATGAGAAACTGAGAGTAAAACAAGACTGTCGGACATCTAATATCCTCAATGTATGACTTCAAATAAGTCTCAATTCAGTAAAACTTTAAAAATTCCTAAGAATGATTAGCCTTGCTTTATTTCAGTCATTCTATTATATTACTAGATTCGAATTCAAGAATGTAAGGGTTTTCAAGGCTTAGAAGTTGTACCACAATCCATTTTAACTTATTTTGGGTGTGCTAGAGACTGAAGGCAGGATTTAATGCCTGTTAAGTGATGGCTACACCATGTGAGCTATGGCTTCCAGCCCTTTCGGATCCAGGTGTTCTTGACATTGGATCTTGCTTTTTTCCCGACCCAGCCTGGATTTGGCCCTTCACTTTATGTTTCCTGACATAAGCTCTCTCCCAGCACCCGTGGTCACTGCGTGGTCTCGCTGGTGGCCTCTCAGTCTTGTCATCAAGAGCACAGCAAAGTATTCCACTGAGAGAAGTTAAAGCTGGTTGGTGGGTCTGGAAAAACATGTATCTTTTCACCCTGAGGTCTCAAAAGTGCATTCAAAGTAATATCGCCAAAAGCTTATGGATGAGAAGAAAATCGTAATCATATATTTGTTTTAATTTCTGCCAGATCAGGTTGAGGATCCACTTTTGCTTCTTTTTGAAGTAACTATATAGGTGTCAATAGAGTTATGCAAATAGGTTGGCCACCATAGATAATTATGGTTTTGTTGTTGTTTTGAGACAGTGTCTAATGCATGATGCGTCTCAAACTCTGCACTCCTGCCCAGACCTTCTGAGCAGTGCAAATTGTGCTTGGGTTAGCCTATTTTATAGTTCTTCCGCGTGGCACAGTGATTATATAAAACTCTCCATGAATAAAACGTTATGATTAGTTGTACCGAAAACTACTTCTAAATACTTCTACACATGCCATTAGTTCTGAAACAGATGAAGACAATCCCCCACACTGAGCAGCTGACCTGTTATTTTGCTTTAGGGTTGAACTATACCAGAAATGATCTTGGAACCATTCTCAATTTGACAGAGAAAGGCTGTCTGTCCTCAGGGACTGTTGTTCAAGTGGACATGCTATGTTGTTGCTCCAGGTTAGAAGATGTAGCCGGTGGGACTCAGGGAAAGTGTGACCCAGCTGAGATCAGATTTCTGTCTCTTTTCTAGAAGCCAAGAAGTTAGTAGAACACCAGCACCCACCGCACACAGCCCCACCCCAGGTGCTGGTTTGCATTTCTCTTTGTCTTCTTTTCTCATAGTCTGTGTTAAAGCAGGAACCAAAACCAGAAGTCCACCCTGCCTCTAGGAGGAAAGTATGTGTGAGCTTCTGTGCTTAGGAGTTTCCCTGGCGGATTTTCACATGCTAGCTTAATTTATCATCTTAGTATGTCTCTGTTGTGAGTGTTGGGCATATGGGAGAGATTTCAAAATATCTTGGCCTTACAGTGGAAACATACTTTCCAGCTAAGACTTTAATAGTACTCAGGAGTCTGAGATCTGAGGATTGAAGTTCCAACCAGCCCAAGCAGCCAGGCAGATAAACCTGAGAGAGACTTACCTCCAATTAGAAAAAAGCTGGAAATGAAAGTGTGACTCTATGATAAAGCACGAGTTTTGAGTGATAAAACTGAGCAAGAGTGTGAAGCCCTGACCACACACACACACACACACAACTATCTTGCAACAGGCACTCTTGCTTCCTTTCCTTAGATCCACCAAGCACAGAATATGTGGTACACAGGCTCAGAAGTGAGCATTCTGTGGGTGGCTCAGGCATGGGTTTTGACCCTCCTGAGAGCTGCTGCCCCCTTACCCCCCCCCCCCCGTGCCAGGCTGGACAGAGGTTGGATGTTGAGTGACATTGCTCATCCAGCACTGGGCACTGCTGCTGCGGGGGTTCTGGCCTGCCTTTAACAAGTATGGGGGAAGTCACATAAGTCCCAACAGCCACTGCCCTGTTCCTTTTGGACAGGGGTCACCCTGTAGTCTATTCTTGCTTCTTAAAGCACTCATGTCGCTTTGGGATCTTGAGTTGGTGAATATCCCAAGCGTTTGGGAAAGTATGGCGCATTCCATTAGATCTCAGTTACCTGAATAGGATAAGGGGGCGCAGGCAGGATCTAGAATGTTCAACGGGACTGCTCTGGCTGTGGGTGACTTGTTCTTTGTTTCTTGTGTATTTGGTGCCTGTAATGCACAAGTTAACTTCGGGGTGTTGGGGGAGGTTATTTTAAAAACCTGAAACCCAGACATGTAAAGGAATTCTAGATGCCTGTTTAGAGGTGATGTGGAAATGAACTATACAACTTGTGTGTGTGGGGGGGGGAGGGGACCGGAGGGAAAAGATGGGAGAGAGTGAGGGAAAGGGGGGTATTGTCCCCCCAAAATGCACTCATGACCTGACATGTCACTATCATCCTTCTGTTCCTCACCTTCATCATAACCATAAAAAGTTAACACACAAGTGTGGCATGGAGAGGAATGCCAACGTGCAAACGTCACAAACCATGTAACTCGGGGTACACATTTCTCCCATTATATGAAGGACGCGTGACTATGATTTTTACAGTGCTGTCTGACACACACAATTGGCCGACTCTTGTTGCCTTCTGTATGAGTTAGAATATGCGATGCTCCAAATCAGGTAACCAAATGAAACTGTGGACAAGAGGTGTGTATTGGGGGGAGGAGGGAGAGGGAGAGGGAGAGGGAGAGAGAGGGGGGAGAGAGAGGAAGAGGAAGGGAGAGAGGTGAGAGAGAGGGAGAGAGGGAGAGAGAGAGGGGGAGAGGGAGGGCGGGGGAGGGAGAGAGAGAGGGAGGAGGGAGGGAAGATGGAGGGGAGAGAAGAGAAAGGGAGGGAGAGAAGGAGGGAGGGAGAGAAGGAGGGAGGAGAGGGAAGGACAGAACGAGGAAGGGAAGGAGGGAAGGAGGGAGGGAGGGGGAGAAGGGAGGGAGGGGGAGGAGAGAGGGAGGGAGGGAAGGAGGGAGGTAGGGGGAGGAGAGAGAGGGAGGGGGAGGAGGGAGGGGGGGGAGGAGAGAGAGGGAGAGAGCTCCTCGTGGCTGGTGAGTGCACCGACACTCCCCGCAAGTGACAAGCATCGTCCTCGGAGCTCACTCCGGCGTCCTCGGGCTCCCGGTCTCCCGGTGGCGCCTTCTGAGGGAGGAGAGGGCTCTCCCCGGGCGGGCGCCGCGGTTCGGCAGAGGCCTCCGGCCCCGAGTTTTCCCGGGTGGTGGCGGCGGCAGCGGCGTCTCCCACGGCCCCGCTCCGGGGTCCTGAGTGTGAGGAGCGGGGCTGAGGAGCGGGGGATCCGGGGCGTCCTGAGTGTGAGGAGCGGGGCTGAGGAGCGGGGGATCCGGGGTCCTGAGTGTGAGGAGCGGGGCTGAGGAGCAGGGGGCTCCGGGGGCGTCCTGAGTGTGAGGAGCGGGGCTGAGGAGCGGGGGATCCCGGGCGTCCTGAGTGTGAGGAGCGGGGCCGCGGGGCTGAGGAGCGGGGGCTCCGGGGTCCTGAGTGTGAGGAGCGGGGCCGCGGGGCTGAGGAGCGGGGGATCCCGGGCGTCCTGAGTGTGAGGAGCGGGGCTGAGGAGCGGGGGCTCCGGGGTCCTGAGTGTGAGGAGCGGGGCCGCGGGGCTGAGGAGCGGGGGATCCCGGGCGTCCTGAGTGTGAGGAGCGGGGCTGAGGAGCGGGGGGCTCCGGGGCGTCCTGAGTGTGAGGAGCGGGGCTGAGGAGCGGGGGATCCCGGGCGTCCTGAGTGTGAGGAGCGGGGCTGAGGAGCGGGGGCTCCGGGGTCCTGAGTGTGAGGAGCGGGGCCCGCGGGGCTGAGGAGCGGGGGATCCCGGGCGTCCTGAGTGTGAGGAGCGGGGCTGAGGAGCGGGGGGCTCCGGGGCGTCCTGAGTGTGAGGAGCGGGGCTGAGGAGCGGGGGATCCCGGGCGTCCTGAGTGTGAGGAGCGGGGCCGCGGGGCTGAGGAGCGGGGGCTCCGGGGTCCTGAGTGTGAGGAGCGGGGCTGAGGAGCGGGGGATCCCGGGGCGTCCTGAGTGTGAGGAGCGGGGCTGAGGAGCGGGGGATCCGGGGTCCTGAGTGTGAGGAGCGGGGCTGAGGAGCGGGGATCTCGGGGCTGAGGAGCGGGGATCTCGGGGCTGAGGAGCGGGGATCCGGGGCACTGAAGAGCGGGGTGGGGGGGGCACGTGGGGCTGAGGGGCGGGGATGGGGTGACTGAGGATGGGGGAGCCCGTGGGGGGGGGGCTGAGGAGCAGGAGGGGTTCCGGGGGGCTAAGGAGTGGGGGATTGGTCCGGGGGGCTTTGGAGCTGGGGGCCCGGGGGGGCTGAGGATGGGGGGTGCCCGGGGGCTGAGGAGCTGGGTGGTCCGGGTTGCTGAAGAGCCCGGTGGGGGGGAGGTGTCCGGGGGTTGAGGAGCCGGGGTGTCCGGGGGAGTGTGGAAAGGGAGGCTGAGGAGCGGGGATGGGGGGTGGGGGGCTGAGGAGGGGGTGGAGCCCGGGGGGCTGAGGAGCGGGGATCCGAGGGCTGAGGATTGGGGGGGCGGGGGTCTGAAGAACGGGGGATGGGGGGCTGAGGAACGGGGGATGGGGGGTGCTGAGGAACGGGGGCGGGGGCAGGGGGCGGAGGCATCAGTCCCATGCCCGACGCCCCGCGAGCCCTGCGGCCCACAGACCCTCCTGGGAAGACCATGGCACTGCGTGGAGAAAGCCAGACGTTCCCGCGTGAGTACCTCCTTGCTGATGCGTGTGACAAGGGCCAAGTGTGCAACCAGCCGCATCCCCAGCCTGGGATATGTGGGGCCCCCGTGGGGGTTCGCCTCTTGATCCCCTCCAACCCGAGGGAACGGATGCAGTTCACTGGCCATAGTGAATAACGGTGGGTTTTTTTTTTTTTTTTTTGACATTTATCACTAGCATTTGGAGATGCTAAAATGAGAGGCTTGTAGGGCACCCAGGCGAACGAGTGCATGAAAACATAGTGACTAAGAGAGAGCCATAATATTACACTCATAAGGGCAAGTTTAATAATTCATAATATGTACCCAAATTACCCGATAATATGAACTACAGGCCTGTCCAAAATCATATACATGAAACGCAAAATACGAACCGTAAAATTTACAAATTCACAGAAGGGTTGCTCATTACTGTGATCTTAGTTTATATTTATTCATTTCAAATGTAAGAATTCTTAGAACTTTTCTTCTTTTGGAGACAGTGCCTTACCACGTCGTAGCCCAGGCTGGCCTCAAACGCTCTCTCTATCCTCCTGCCTCAGCCTCACGAATGCTGGGATTATAGAAATGTACCACTGTGTCGATCTTGAAACATGTTTTGCAATTAACTTACTTGATTGTTATTATAGAGGGGATGAGCAGAGGGGTCACATTTACATGAGTCAGGTAATGAGTACATTTCCTTTCATGCAGTGTTTTCTGTTCCCTCATTTTCTCCCAGTTCCCCGCCCCCCCCCACCATCTCCACCCATGAGTTGTATAGTTTCCCTCCCATCTGTGTCTAGTGAGCTCCATGCTGCTCTTTTTTTTTCAACCCTTTTCCCTAGAGTTCTGTGTTCTTTTCCCACCTCCCAAAATACACACATGGATACACCATATGTAAGGTACAGAAGACAGAATCATTCTTGAAACATTTGATCACCATTCGAAATATGGATTCCTATGTGCTCTCTCATGTGATTAGCATAATTCATTTTAATCCAACTTCAATGCATAAAAATATCAAAACATGGCTTATGGCTTATGATGTGTGTGTGTGTGTACGTGTATGCACACACGCCAGTACTGAGGCTTAAACTCAGGGCTTCAAGCTCTCCCAAGGCCTCGCCTTTTTCTTTTTTCTTTTTCCCCTGGTTGTGGGTCTTGAACTCAGAGCTGGACACTGTCCCTGAGCTTTTTCATTCAAGGCTGGTGCTCTACCACTTGAGCCACAGCGCCACTTCTGGTTTTCTGGTGGTTCATTGGAGATAAGAGTCTCATAGACTTTCCTGCGCAGACTGGCTTTGACTTGTGGTCCTCAGGTCTCAGCCTCCTGAGTAGCTGGGATGACAGGCATGTGGTACCAGGTTCCCTTTGCTTCGTTGACTCAAAGTTGCCACCCTACCACTTGAGCCGCTGCTTCACTGCCAGCTTTTTGCTAGTTAACAAGAGATAATCTCATGGAAGTTTCTGCATGAGTTGGCTTTGAACCAGCCCTGAATAGCCTAGGATGAGTAGGCTGGGATTACAGGTGTGAGCCACCGGCGTCTGGTTACGATGCTGTTTTCACGGAATCTTCCTGGAAAATTGTCTCTTGTAATACTTTAGTAGGGTGGAAAACAGGAAGCGATTCAGGTTTTCAAGGGAGCAGAGCCACTGTGGAAGTCAGCTGTGCTCTGCCCTGAATGATTCCACGGAATATAAAATGGGGGAGACATTCTGCCTGTGCAGATAAGACACCCCATCTGTCCAGCACAAACCAGGAGGTGGACTGATGAATTGCTCGTTGATGCAGCTAGAAGACACTGCCTATGGGCTTACCAAATTGAATGAAGCGCGTGTGGACATGACCAGATGACCAAGCCACATCTGCGAATTTAGATGCTTTGCATATTGTTTTAATACACGAGGCTCAAAAGGTTTTACTAGCTGACATCTGAACTCAACACACTCAAATTATGAGAGAAACACCTGCAGAGCCATGAAAGGGAATATGTCTTCATTTGCCTTCCAAGGAGCGAGAATTGAGATTTCACTCCAATGTTAGCCTTGAAGACTTGAAGCCTCATGGAGAGAGAGAGAAAAAAAGACTGTAAATTAGAAAATACAAAGAGATAATTTTCTTTTTACTTTTTGAGTTAATCTATTAGTAGATTATGAGAGGGCTTTGTTGTGATATTGCCGTGCTTGCATACAGTATACTTTGAACAAATTCACCTCTTTACTACCTCCTGGTTTCCCCCCTTCTTCCTCCTCACTTTTCAAACAGCATTTGGTTGGGTTCATTGTATGTATGCCATGTCCTTCAGTCCTCAGTATTTCCTCCTATTTCTCTGTTCCCAGTGAGGCCCCCCCCCCCCCCCGACAGTTGCCCCTTTACACCTGTGTTCTGTTACCATTGCTGCCCTCCTCCTCCTCCTCCTCCTCCTCCTCCTCCTCCTCCTCCTCCTCCTCCTCCTCCTCCTCCTCCTCCTCCTCCTCCTCCTCTACCTCACCACTACCACTACCACCACCACCATTTTAGGCCCATCCTTCACAAATGAGCAAGAACATGCAACCTTGGCTTTTTGGATTTGACCCTTCTCACTTGCCGTGGCGATCTATTGATGCATCCGTTTTCCTGCTAGTGGCGTGATTTCATTTCCTCCATGGCCAGTAGTCTATCACCATATATTTCCTTTACCCACTCCTTGGTTCGTGGGTAGCTCGTCTAATTTCACATTTTAGCCATTGTGAACAGATTGTAATAAACATGGATAGGCAGGGAAGTGTGTGTGTGTGTGTGTGTGTGTGTTGTGTGTGTGCATATATATTATTACCTTCCTTTGTCTATATGTGGGTGATATGGTAGGGTTGTAGTGAGTCTAGTTTTCATTTATTCAGAAGTTTGCAAGCTGACTTCTATAGTAGTTGCATTCACTTTACATTACCACCAATGGAATAAGAATTCCCTTTTCTCTTCATCCTCCTCAGTGTTTGTTGTTATTTTCTTATGATTGCCATCCTGACTGGAGTGCGATGGAAGTTTAGTGTAGTGTCATTTTGATATGCATTTCCTTTATGGCAAAGAATGTTGAACACTTCTTCATGTATTCACCATTTGCTTTTCTTCTTTTGAGAACTATCATTTAACCAAAGAGGTGAAAGACTCTTGCAATAAAAACTATAAAGGCTTGAAGAAAAAGATTGAAGAAGACACTGGAAGATGGAAAGCTCTCCCATGTTCATGGACAGTCAACTTTGTAAAAGTGACCACACTGCCTAACACTAGCTACAGATTCAGACCAATCCTGTCAAATTCTCAAAGTTGTTCTTTATAGCGATGGAAAAATCAATCCTACAATTCATATGGAGACGTGAAAGACTTCAAAGAGCCACAAATGGAGTAACACTAGAAATGTCACAGTGCACAACGGCAGGGAACTGGCACAGAGGCAGGCAAGAGACTACTGGATTAGAAGAGAAGATCCGGAAAGACAGCCATAGACTACAGCAGTCTCACCCCTGACAAAGGAACCAAAAACCATACACCTCTTCACTGTTGGAAAAACTGGCCACCCAGGTGCAGAGGACTAAAACTTGAGGCCTGCCTTTTGCCACCCCCCCCCCCACAAAAAAAACCAAAAACAAACCAACCCCAAGTGGATTGGAAATCTTACTGTAAGACCCAAGACTCTGAAGCAATGGTAAGATGATGTAGCGAAAACCTGGAAGGTGTTGGTACAGGCAATTATGTTTCTGAATAGGACTCTAGTAGATAGAGCAAATAAGAACAAGAATGGGTAGATGGGACTGCATCAAATTTATAAAGCATCTATGTATATTTAAATTACTGGGTCAAGAGGTAAACCCACAGAATGAGTGAAAACAATCTCCAGCTACCCAAAAGATAAAGGGTGAATATCTAGAATATACATACAAAGAGCTAAAAAATATATAAGCAGTATAGAAACAATCCAAATAATAAAGTGGGCAAATGAATGGAGCAGGCCTTTCAGAAGACGATATACATTTTTCAGATGCCAAACTCCTTAGCACACCATAGTCTTTTTTGTACTTTGATGTTTGTCACAGAGAGGAAAGAAAAGAACCCAGAATCCTGGGCTTGGTAGTACTTTAAGAGCTTATAAAACCACAGCAAATGATCCTAGATTGGGTATGTCCTAGTTGAGGTAGGATATTAAAAATCACAACCAGCAATAATCCTGGGCAGAATATTTTCTCCCAAAATTCGGGGAAAGAAGCTTCATGCAATGTTAATTTTCCTAGAAATGTCTGTATGTCCATCAGAGAGCCCTGTACCTCTGAGCATCAATAACAGTTCCAGATTCATCTTTTCCTCATTTGTAATGTGACATTATAAAAATGTTTTAGGAACAAGACAATTCCTGGCTATAGGAGAAGTTGATATCATAGGTGAAAGGAGCAAATTGTTTGCAAACTATGAATGAAAAGTACAGCAGAAGTAATGTAGTCCTGACACAGAACAGAGAATAGCTCATAGATTGTCACACACAAAATTATTTTGATGACAAGAAAAATAAAATAAAATATAATAAATTATTTTGACTTTTCCAAAAATGGCCTCATCAAAACCTTCATCAAAACACAACAGAAAGATAGGAAATACCTGGAGAGCAAGATGGGCCTGGGTCTATCTGTTGTACACAAGATGGCTCCTGTTCACACCCATGTCCACTGAACACCATCTTTGGTTCTGTTGCTACACTTCTTCCTACAGGTAAACAGGAACACATGAGAGTCTAAAGGTTTAGCCTTCAGTTTCCAATTGGTGATGATCATCTTGTTCTTGCTCCCCATTTCTTTATTGAGAATAGTTACACATGGCGGAACAGAGCTGTTTGACACTATCTTATTTGTTGTCTATCATTTGTCAATCTTCTCTCTTACAACTGTCTAAATTTTGCATCAGTAAAAAACCAGAGTTATTGGAATGAAGAGAAGAGGAATGTATCTTAAGAAATATGTGTACAAGTGTGTTTGTGGGTATGTCATGTGTGGGTCTTAAAAACATCTTATTTTCAATGGCAATATTCATAAGACAAATTACCTCCAGGAAATGACTAGAAAACTGAAAAACTTTATGGAACCCGCTTTGGACTGTGTCTGCATGAGTTGCACATATGCACACACAACACTATAGACACACACATGTAAATGCAAGTATATGTAGCTAAACACATGTATCCTTGTGTAATTTGGACATCTACATAAACCCTCAGTGCTTAGGAGGCTCCCTATATCAGTTTAGGTCCTTGATGCTCTGTAGACTTGTTGAGGTTTTGTAATAGCTCTTGTCCCAAAGGTGAGTGACCAGCTTGAAATAGGTAGGTGAGGGGAAAAAGGAAACAAAGCAATGCAAACCAGTGTATCTTCATTTGCATGTTTAGCTTCCTTCATGGCCACTACAAAAGGCTCTGGACTTCAGGGCCAGGCATCTTGACCAGGCTCAGCTGGGCTCCTAGGAGATGCAGGAATTTCCTGAAGAAAGCAGGACACCAGGATGTCTCTTTCTCTGATGTTGCATTGGTAGCTTGGCATTGATTTTTCATTCATCAACTGTATGTAGCATTGTAGTGACTGCAGTGAGGAATTTTCAGCACTGTTGTAGACATTGTGGCATTTTTTTCCCCCCACAATGGGCATCGGCATTCTCAGCATCTTTGTAGTCTTCAGTCTGGAGTTTGTCATTGGAAACGTGGTGGATGGATTCATAGCCCTGGTGAACTGCGTGGACCTGGTCAAGAGAAGGAAGATCTCCAAAGTTGATCAAATGCTGATTGCTCTGGCCATCTCCAGAATTTGTCTGCTCTGGTCGGTGGTGGTAAATATTTTGTTCTCTTTTGCTTATGCTGGTAGATTGAGCATACAGTTATTAAGAATAAGTAACATGTTCTGGGTTGTGGCCAATCACTTTAACCTCTGGTTGTCTACAAACCTCGGCCTGTTCTACTTTCTCAAGATAGCCCATTTTTCCAGCTCCATTTTTCTTTACCTGAAGTGGAGAGTCAGGAAAGTGGTTTCAATGACATTGTTGATGTCTCTGGTCCCCTTGTGTTCCCATGTTTTTGCAATAAACACACTCTTAAGTGTCTGGACTGGTGCATGTACAAGGAACATGTCATACTTCTACTGTGCAATGAACTCCACATGGTTTTCCAGACATCTTCTGCTCATCAACTCTGTGTTTGGCTTGATGCCCTTGGCCTTCTCCTTGGCCGTGTTCTTCCTGCTGATCTTGTCCCTGTGGAAGCACCAGATGCAGATGCAGCGGGCGGTGTGGAGAGCAAGGGACGCCAGCACCACGGCGCACGTGAAGGCCCTGCAGACCGGCGTGGCCTTCCTCCTGCTGTACATCGCCTTCATGCTGTCTCTGGTCATGCAGCTTTGGTTCTTTGACTTTGTGGACAAGCATCTTCTCGTTTTCCTGTGTTTGGTGACTGGGATTACCTTTCCCTTGGGCCACTCTGTCGTCCTGGTTCTGGGGAACAGCAAGTTGCGCAGGGCCTCTGGCATCATGTTGTGGGTGCTGGGGCGCAGGTGCAGGGGTGTGGAGTCCCCACGTCCCTGATCAACCTGGGGCTCTGGGCCTATCAGAAGACTCCATGTGTGAGAGATTCTTGTATTTCCTAGACTTTTCTTTTCACAATGTCCTGTTGTGCGTCCCTTTATGGATTTGATTAAAGCATGTTTGGAATCAGCACATCCGCAGGACTATTCATATACATGTATATTAGTCAAGTTTATGTACAAGAATTCCAATTTGGACTGCTTACATATAACATCTTTATAGCAACAAATGTGAATTTTGTGTCCGTCTTTTCAAAAAATTAAATGGAGAATTCTGTGAGAAATAGGTGTAAAATACATAAATTTATAATTTCATAAACAAAATGATTTGTGTATGTATGTGTGCACTGGGCCTGGGGCTTGAACTCAGGGCGTGTCCTTGAACTTTTTATGCTCAAGGCTGGTGATTTGGCAGTTGAGCCACAGCGCCACTTGCAGCTTTTTGTGGGTATGTGGTTGAGCTCCTTACTGGTGTCCTGAAACAAACAAGCAATAAAAGCTACAGCGAAGATCTGATGCGCAGGATAGTTCCTATCAGTTCTGTGGAGTCAGCTCACCCCAGTTTCTTTACTGTTTTTCTCTCTTGTCCTCCTGATGTCTTGGTCTTCTCTCTTCCTATGGGGCTAGCCTGTGTTGCACTCTTTGAAGACAAAGAAAACCATTTTTTCCATTGCTGCTTACAAGATGAAGGAGAAACATTTTCCAGCGTGCCCATTTTCTACTTGTGATAAAATATTCAAAGGTTTAATTGCAGAGCCCCGAGAAGTACACCTGGGGCAGTCGCATGGAATCAAGCCCACACACCCTCCACAGGCTATTGATGAATACATCATAGCATTGACACTGGACAAAACAGAAAACGCATGTACAATAATACAAATCAGAACAGAAAATCCTGGCATAGAACAACGATAACAAGAATAGCATCCCTGAAGGGGCTGTTTTGCCTGCATAAGAGCGACTTTGGCCAGGCACGGTGGCTCACGTCCCCAGTCCCAGCTCCTCCAGAGGGAATCAGTAGGATTGTGGTCTGAGGACAGCTGGGGCAGTTTGAAGCCCTGTATCCAAAAGAGCTCGAGTATTCTGACACCAAGCTGCAGGCCTTGCTGTGCAGGGGGCTCGGGCAAGGGTTTGTGGTCTGAGACTCTGTCAAAGAAAGCAATCACCTAAAAATCAAAGAGGGGTGTGTGTGTGGCTCATCCCTGTGAGCTTGCCCAGCTAACACAGGGCTCTGAGCTCAAACCCCACACTTCAAATACATTAAAGGAACAAACTTAAAACAGAAAAGACCTGGAGTTTTTAACATAAAGCCTATAAACCGTGAATGGAAAATGTGATTTCCTGTATCAGATAAAAGTAAACATTCCTGAGAGTTCAGCTAACAGGACTAGTGATAGTTGCCTCTGCTGAGAGTGATAGATATGTGTTTTAAAGATGTAGATTCACATCCTTTTGTATTGGTAGATAAGAGTCTGACAGACTTTTCCTGCCTTGGCTGGCTTCAAACAGTGAACCTCAGATCTCAGCGTCCTTAGTAGCTGGGGTTACAGGCGTGAGACATCAGCACACAGCCACTCACCCGCTGTCTTAAACTGATTTGTGGCTATTCTATTTTGTCAAGCAACTCCCATCCCGTTTATTTACTCATTTTCCCCCAGAATTCCGGGAAAGAAGCGCCATGCTTTGTTTATTCTGCTAGGAATGTCTGTATGTGGAGCAAAGGCCTGCACCTGTGAGCATCCATATCGCTCCCAGAATCATCTTTTCCTCATTTTTAATGTGACATCTCAAAACAATGCTTTAGGAGCTAGACAAATCCCTGGCTACAGGGAGAGGTTGATCCAATATCATGAAGGAAAGGAGCAAGCTGTTTGCAAACTATTAGTGAAAGGCTCAGCAGAACTAATGTAATCCTGACACAAAACTGAAAGTATCTCACTGTATGAGTTTTCCAGTACTGGCTTCATTCAAACCTTCCTCAATACAACAGAAAGGTAGAAAATACCAGAGAGAAAATTGTGCTCTCTTCCTAAAGAGCAAGGTGGGCTTGGGTCTGTCTTTTGTCCACAACTACAGAACACCATCTTTGTTTCTTTTTCTGCAGTCTTACAGCTAAACAGAAACACCTGAGAGTCTTAAGAGTTTAGCCTTCAGTTTCCAATCGGTTATGAACATCATGTTCTTGATTTCTGTATCTTTATTGAGAATAGTTACACAGAGAGGAACAGAGCGTTTTGTTTGGCTCTATCTTCTCTCTCTCTCTCTCAAACATCTCTCTAAATTTTATATCAGTAAATAAATCAGAATTATTGGAATGAAGAGAAAGGAATGTATACTCAATAACTACGTGTCATGTATGGGTATTAAAAACGTCTTATTTTCAGTGGCCAAATTCATAAGACAAATTACCTCCAGGAAACAAGTAGAAAACTGAAAAACTTTATGGAACCACCGCTTTGGACTGTGTCTGCTTGAGTTGCACATATGCACACACAACACTATAGACACACATGTAAAATGCAAGTATATTTAGGTGAATACATTTATCCTTATGTAATTTGGACATCTACATAAACCCTCAGTGCTTAGAAAGCTCCATATACCACTTTAGTTTCTTGATGCTCTGTAGACTTGATGAAGTTTTGTAATAGCCCTTGTCCCAAAGGTGAGTGACCAGCTTGAAATAGGTAGGTGAGGGAAAAAGGAAACAAAGCAATGCAAACCAGTGTATCTTCATTTGCATGTTTAGCTTCCTTTATGGCCACTACAAAAGGCTCTGGACTTCAGGGCCAGGCATCTTGACCAGGCTCAGCTGGGCTCCTAGGAAGATGCAGGAATTTCATGAAGAAAGCAGGACGCCAGGATGTCTCTTTCTCTGATGTCGCATTGGTAGTTTGGCATTGATTTTTCATTCATCAACTGTATGTAGCATTGTAGTGACTGCAGTGAGGAATTTTCAGCACTGTCGTAGACATTGTGGCATTTTTTTCCCCCCACAATGGGCATCGGCATTCTCAGCATCTTTGTAGTCTTCAGTGTGGAGTTTGTCGCTGGAAACGTGGTGAATGGATTCATAGCGCTGGTGAACTGCGTGGACCTGGTCAAGAGAAGGAAGATCTCCAAAGTTGATCAAATGCTGATTGCTCTGGCCATCTCCAGAATTTGTCTGCTCTGGTCGGTGGTGGTAAATATGTCATTCTCTTTTACTAACCTAGGTAGATTGAGCATACAATTATTAAGAATAAGTAACATGTTCTGGGTTGTGGCCAATCACTTTAACCTCTGGTTGTCTACAAACCTCGGCCTGTTCTACTTTCTCAAGATAGCCCATTTTTCCAGCTCCATTTTTCTTTACCTGAAGTGGAGAGTCAGGAAAGTGGTTTCAATGACATTGTTGATGTCTCTGGTCCCCTTGTGTTCCCATGTTTTTGCAATAAACACACTCTTAAGTGTCTGGACTGGTGCATGTACAAGGAACATGTCGTACTTCTACTGTACAATGAACTCCACATGGTTTTCCAGACGTCTTCTGCTCACCAACTCTGTGTTTGCCTTGATGCCCTTTGCCTTCTCCTTGGCTGCGTTCTTCCTGCTGATCTTGTCCCTGTGGAAGCACCAGAGGCAGATGCAGCGGGTGGTGCAGAGAGCCAGGGACGCCAGCACCACGGCGCATGTGAAGGCCCTGCAGACCGGCATGGCCTTCCTCCTGCTGTACATCACCTTCACACTGTCTTTGGTTGTGCAGCTTTGGACCTCTGGCTTTGTGGACAAGAATCTTAACATTTTGCTGTGTTTGGTGACTGTGATTGCTTTTCCCTTGGGCCACTCTGTCGTCCTGGTTCTGGGGAACAGCAAGTTGCGCAGGGCCTTTGGCACTGTGGCACTGTTGGGGCTGGGGCACAGGTGCCGGGGTGCCGAGACCGCACGTCTCTGATTAGCCCGGGGCTCAGGGCCTGTCAGGAGACTCCATGGGTGAGAGATTCTTGTATTTCCTAGACTTTTGTTTTCACAACGTCCTTTTGTGCGTCCCTTTATGGATTTGATTAAAGCATGTTTGGAATCAGCACTTCCGTGGGACTATTCATATACATGTATATTAGTGAAGTTTATGTGCAAGAATTCCAATTTGGACTACTTACATATAAAGTCTTTATAGTAACAGATGTGAATTTTGTGTCCGTCTTTTCAAAAATTTAAGTTGAAAATCCTGTATGTGAGACATGCCTGTAAAATATATAAATTTATAATTTCATGAAAATATGATTTGTGTATGTATGTGTGCACTGGGCTTGGGGCTTGAACTCAAGGCATGAGCACTGTCCTTGAACTTTTAATGCTCAAGACTGGTGCCTTGCCACTTGAGTCACAGCGCTATTTCTAGATTTTTCTGTTTATGTGATAGTGAGCTTCTTAGCAGTGTCCTGAAACAAACTGAGAAGAAAGGCTACAGTGAAGATCTGATGCACAGGAGAGATCCTATCATTTCTGTGGAGTCAGCTCACCCCATTTTCTTTTTTTTTTCCACCCCATTTTCTTGACTCTTTTTCTCTTTTGTCCTCCTGAGGTTTGGTGTTCTCTCTTCCTATGGGGCTATCCTGTGTTGCACTCTTAGAAGACAAAGAAAACCATTTTCCATTGATGCTTATAAGATGAAGGAGAAACGTTCCAGCGTGCCCATTTTCTATTTGTGATAAAATATTCAATGGTTTAAACACAGAGCTCCGAGAAGTACACCTGGGGCAGTCGCATGGAATCCAGCCCACACACCCTCCACAGGCTGTGGATGAAACAGAAAACACATGCACAGTAAAACTAATCAGAACAGAAAATCCTGGCATAGAACAATGAGCACAAGAAGGGGCTGTTTTGCCTGCATAACAGTGACTTGGGCAGGCACGGTGGCTCATGTCCCCAGTCCCAGCTCCTCTGGAGGGAATCAGTAGGATTGTGGTCTGAGGACAGCTGGGGCTGTTTGAAGGCTCTGTATCCAGCAAGAGCTCAAATTTTCTGGCACCCAGCTGCAGGCCTTGCTGTCCAGGGGGCTCAGGCAGGAGGTTTGTTGTCTGAGACTCTGACTAAGAAAGCAATCACCTAAAAATCAAAGAGGGCTGTGTGTGGCGCATTCCTGTGAGCTTGCCCAGCTAACACAGAGCTCTGAGCTCAACCCCACACTTCAACTAAATTAAAGGAACAAACTTTAAAAACACAGTGAGTTTTACCATAAGTCCTGATACCATGAATGGAAAATGTGATTTCATATCAAATACAAATGAGCCTTTCTGATAGTTCATCTCATGGGATTAGTGATAGTAGCGTCTGCTCTCCTGGGAGCAATAGATAGAATGAAGTACGTTTTAAAAATGTAGTTTCATTTCTTTTTGTTTTGGTAGGTTTATTTTTATCTTACGTAACACAAATTTAAAAGTATTGAAAAAAACAGATGATAGTTTGCCCCAATGGCTCACGCCTGTCATCCCAGCTACCTATGCGGCTGAGATCTGAGGATTGCAGTTCAAAGCCAGCCTGGGCAGGAAAATCCATGAGACTCTTATCTCCAATGAACCACCAGAAAAACAGAAGTGGCGCTGTGGCTCAAAGTAGTAGAGCTCCAACCTTGAGCAAAGAAGCTCAGAGACAGTGCCCAGGCCCTGAGCTCAAGCCCCAGGACTGGCAAAAGAAAACAAAACAAAACAAAACAACAAAAACAAGCTAGCTAATGTTGAACAATGTACCTTGGGATGTAAGGGATTTCATTGTTGAGAGGCTGAGCAGGGCTGGGTGGCCAGGTAGAGCTGTAGGAGAGGACGCTATCGAGCCTGAGCAAGGCAGCGAGGGCTGGAGGGAGAGCCCTGGTCTTCACAAAGTGGCACAAGACAGATGATCACAGAGCAAAAGGAAAACTGGGGCATGGTCCATAAAGTCACAACTACAGTGAAGTAAATTTTTTTTTTTTCAGTCCTGGGTATTGAATTCAGGGCCTGGGGGCTGTCTCTGAACCTCTGTGCAAGATTGGTGCTCCACCACAAATGAGCCACAGTGTCACTTCTGGCTTTTTCTGAGTAGTTTACAGGAGATCAAAGTCTCATGAACTTTCCTGCCCGGCCTGGCTTTGAACTGCGATCCTCAGATCTCAGCCTCCTGAGTAGCTGGGATGACAGGCGTGAGCCACCAGCGCCTGGCCTCCCACTCACTGTCTTAAAGTGATTTGTGGCTATTTTATTTATTTTTTTTGACTCACTCCCCCTTTATTTAATCATGTTGTGTGTCAATTCTTTTTTTTTTTGCCAGTCCTGGGCCTTGGACTCAGGGCCTGAGCACTGTCCCTGGCTTCTTTTTGCCCAAGGCTAGCACTCTGCCACCTGAGCCACAGCGCCACTTCTGGCCATTTTGTATATATGTGGTGCTGGGGAATTGAACCCGGGGCTTCATGAATACAAAGCAAGCACTCTTGCCACTAGGCCATACTCGCAGCCCTGTGTGTCAATTCTTATGTATTTTTTTTTTGAGAACTCCTCTGTTTAATCTTCTCAGTCAGCATGTATTTCTATGCACTCTTTTGCTCCAGTTCTGATTTCAAGCCCTGATCACACGCTATTGTGTGAGCTAGCAGCTCTCTGGGGCACTGTTGGCTCTGGATCTACCCTTGGTGTGTTCTGTTTCACCTTGCTTTTGTCTGCTCATGGTTTTTTCATGGATGATCTCGATGGAGGCCGGGTCAGAGCTGAGACAAAGAAGATCCAGTCCCTCGGCCTTGCAGTGTGGACAGCTCTGTCCTGTGTTGCCGGCATCCTTTCCAGCGAGGGACAGAGGGCGCTGTCGGCCCAGCGCTGGCCTGTGAGTAGATTTATTTTAGATGGGGGAGTAGGTTGGAAATAAGCAAATTCCTGGGTTGTAGGAAAAACAGACCAATTCTTCCTGGTGCTCTCGGTGGGGAGATGGCAGAGAGCTTGCTAGCCCTGCGTGGTCTCTTCTGTTATGGCCTGGTCCTGCATTCCCTGCGCTAGAGAGGATCTGGAGGTGAGTGCACTCGACTAGGTCATTTACGGTAGGGAAGTCAGAGGGATGAATGGAGGGGTCCTGGGTAGACCTGCTCACCTCTCAGGGAAGGCTGCAGAACAGCAGTTTGGGCAGAAGCCAGCCTCGACCTGGGCTCGGTGGACCCTGAACTGGAACCACTGACCTTTCCCATGGCTCTGACTGTCCCTAGGCCTTCCTTCCCAGCAGCCATGTGTAAAGGAGAAATATCACCCTCGGAGTTGCCAGAAACAACCCAAGGCTGTTAGAGATGGGACTGGAACTGTAAGCCAGACTGTCCCAGGAACCTGGGCCAGTGCTGTGTGTGGAGCTGCGTAAACTGGCCACTGGCCCAGTGACATCCATGCGTCACTAACGACGTCCACGTATAACTAATGCTGTCCTTGTATAACTGACCACATCCATGCCGAACGGCTCATGCCACTGCCTGCTGCAGAAACCATTCTTCTTGCTGAGAGTTCTGTGTCAGTGGGATGGGCAGCGGAAGAAAGGAAAGAAAGTTCTCGAACTAAGAATGGAGCCCTGTGTTACCTCGGGTGCCAAGTCAGGTGGAGAGCTTGCCACATTCTATGTTTCCTGCCACATTTCCAAGCACACATGTCACAGGGATTTCCAGATGTATTCCCAGCCACTTCAGAGGTATCGCCTAAGCTAATCAAGGCACACGAGTATACACGCGCACACGGATGCAAAGCATAGGGAAGATGGGTGACAATCCCCTTTAATTATTTGCATAATTGCAAACACATGAAAACAGACTCCAGTCAGGTTGACTGCTTTCCAATCCAGTCCACCCGTGTGTTTGCATTGGACGTCCAGTCATTGTCTCATGCATTTGCATGATGACAAAACAGAAAGATTGTCCATGTTAGTGGACGGATCCTGACTTTCGCTTGTGGGTTATTTTACACTGGGTTTTGGAAGTGAGTGTGCAAAGTGCACTGAGGCCAGCTGGACGGTGCGGTTCAGATGTCAACAAATACCCAGCAGAGGCGTTAGAAGTCGACAATGGTTATGGCCATCCCGGGAATGTTCCTGATCATTTTAGGTCTGGTGTTTCTTGTGGGAAATTTAGGAAATGGATTCATAGCCTTGGTGAATGGTGTGGACTGGGTCAGGAGGAGAAAGATCTCTTTCACTGATCTCATTCTCACTACCCTGGCAATTTCCAGAATTGGGATGCTTTCCTCCACATTCTCGAGTTTGCTGATAGGAACCCTAAAGCCGGGGTTGTGGAACATGGAGATAATATCAAGGACAATCATTTTAACGTGGGTTGTGACCAATCATTTCAGCATCTGGCTTGCCACGAGCCTCAGCACCTTTTATTTTTTCAAGATAGCCAACTTCTCCAACTCCTTTTTCCTTTATCTAAAGTGGAGAGTTCAAAGAGTGATTTCCTTGATGATTCTGGGCTCTCTCGTCATCTTGTGCATCAATGGTTTTCTGGTGAACACAGCTATCAGCGAGTGGATTGTTGAGTCCAAAAGAAACGCATCTTCTATTTCCGGTTCAGAGACTTCAGTACCGGTTTTCAAACGTTTTTTTATCTGCATCATCCTTTTCCTTTGTATACCATTTGCCATGTCCTTAATAGCCTTCATCCTGCTAATCTTCTCTCTGTGGACACACTATAAGAAGATGCAGGACTGTGGCCGGGGTCTCCGAGATGCCAGCACCACGGCCCATGTAAGAGCCTTGCACACAGTGATTGCCTTCCTCATTCTGTATAGCATTTTTTTCTTCTGTCTCATCATACTGATTTGGAACTATAAATTTCTGGAAACAGATCGTACCATTTGGCCATCTGAAGTGGCTGTCATTGCCTTTCCTTCATTCCATTCCTATGTCTTAATCTTGGGGAACAGCAAACTGAACTGGGCCTTCTTGGATATACTTCAGTGGCTTGGGTTCAGGCCCAGAGACCCAGGTACCCCCGGACCACTGAGATGACTTAGGGATATGTTTGAGTCATCTAGACAGCAATCACTTCGTAAGAAATCTGTGTACCTAATCCATGTGTGCTTCCTCCATATTCCTACGTTCTGTGTAATTCTGAGAATTTACAGATGAAATGCTTGGGGTTAGCCCTGTTCAATCCCATTACAACTTTCCTGGAATGTATTCATTAATAGTCACTCACAAAATGACTTAACATGCAGTAAGTTTTTATTGTAACCTGATTTTAGTGGGCAGTCATTAACTTCAATGTGATTTGAGAATAATTAGCCTATAAAATAAAAGAAACCCGCATGGAGGGAAACCCTAAAATATGTTCACGTCAAGTCATTTCAAATCTAAAATCGTGCTGAAATGTCAGGTAAGAAATGATGCATAACAGAGTTAAAATGCCCAAATTCCATTGATTCAAATGGAAGAGCTACCAGATCAGGTTTTTTAGACTTTCCTCAGAACCACAAGGGTGCTTTAATCCAGCATCGTGGTGGGTATTGCTAGTTTCCTCATGAAGATTTCCCGGTCTATGCATAACATTAGCACAAAGAAGTAGTCTGTATTTGTGGGCTGGTCATGTTGGTGTTGATGCATATATATGTATCAGTGCTTGTGTCTTCTGCACAGTAAAAGATACGTGTAAGCACAAGTGATCTGCACTTATTTTAGCAGGGTCAGTTTTGTGGAAACCTCCAAGAAAATAGAAAATATTCTGAGAAGAAATGTTTGGAAAATGCCGGGCCACCCAATTGCACACTGTAAGCAGTAACGAGGCAGTCAGATCCACCACAGATAAGCAAGGTCAAATTGGGCATTTCTGCACAGCTTGTCCATTAGGTGTTGAATCTTACAGGCTGGCATTTGAATTTGATTGATCCAACTCATGCAGACTCAATGGGACAAACTAAACACCAAAAGCACGAAAGCAAATATGTGTGCATTTGCATGCTAGCAAATGAGAGTTCGACTTTCCTGTAGACACCAGCTATTAGAGCTGTGACCTTTGCAAGGGATGAGATTCTTGTGGTCCATTGTGGTAATTTAGAGTTCTGCTAGGCATTGTGCCCAGAAAATGGAAAACATAGAAGGCTATATTCACTCTAGGAGAGGTGGAATAATCTCCCTTTGTTGCACTGGGGATCTACCCATGGGTGGAGACAGTTCTGGAAGATGCAGTGCTCTGATCACCGAGTCTGAGATCCCCCAGTCCCAAGTCCCTATGGCCATGCTGCCCTCTCCTTGGTAATCATGTCCTCCTCATACCCATTTGGAGCACTGACAGTCTACAGAATGAATCATTGCCCTTGTATGTCTGGATGCTGGGACAATCAGTCCATCAAGCAACTCGGCTCTCACCATCAAGGAAATAGGAAATGAAAACAGGACTTCCTGTGGGTTCAGCCGCAGGTGAGATGCTGGGTGAAAGAAAATAATGCTGGCATATTGAATTCTGCATAGCCACCATAGTTATGCTGCTAGGAAATTGGTATGACCATTTTTTCCTCTTTATTGTCAACTGAGGTACAGAGGGGTTATGGTTTCATATGTAAGGCAGAAGGTACATTTCTTGTTCAACTTGTTGTCACCTCCCTCATTTTTCCTCCTGCCTTCTCCTCTTCCCATCCCCCTACCATTGTACCATTGCTTTACACCAAATGGTTTTGTAAGTGTTGATTTTGGAATCGTTTGTCTTTTTATACTTTGTCTCTCAATTTTGATTTTCCCCTTCCCTTCCATAGTTCGAATACATGCATATACAGTATCCAGGGTATTCAGATGAGATACAATGATAGTGGGGGTAAAACCACAGGAAGGGAAAACAAGAGGAACAAAAAAAGGGGACAGTTTCACATGGCATGTTGAAAATTATTACAATGATATCACACTTGTATCCATAATGTGGAGTTCATTTCACTTAGCATCATCTTATGTGTTCATAAGGGCCTAACTATTGGGCTCCTGTGATCCTCTGTTGTGACTAGCCCAAACCTTCACTAATTATTCCCTATACCAGAGTCCATGTTTCTTTGGGTCTGGCTCACTTCACTTAGTATAATTTTTTGGAAGTCCTTCCATTTCCTTACAAATGGGGCAATGTCATTCATTCTGATTGAGGATTTGCCACGAGAAATCATGCTTCCAGTTTTGAGTTCTACTTGATGGTCCAAGGCTTCACACGAGTCTGTGATCCCAGGACTGTCTCTCGCAAGGAAATGCAGAATGCAAGTGTTATGCCCAGGTTGCGAGACGACCACCAAGAAGACCACTGAGAGCCAGATATTCCAAAATGCAAAAGCAAGGCTTTATTTGGGCGGGCTGCAGCTCGGGCCTCATCCTACACCCTGATGCAGCAGAGGTTAAGAGGAAGGCCCCGAACTGAAATTCCACACAGCTTATAAAGGCAAAAAACCACAAAGTTACAGTAACCAGGTGTTCAAGCAAGATTAGGATATGGGTACAAATCGGATTGGCTCAGGGCTAGAGACATTCCGGGGTGGTTAGAGTTAATTATTCCCAGGCAGTTAGAGTTAAGCAGAGAGTTTCCTGACTGGCTGGGCCCTGATAAGCTTGTCCTGTAGATGGAGTAACTGGTGGTCTGGGTTTGCTCACAGGGCCCACTTATCTTAGGCTAGCATAGTCATGTACTGGAATTTATGTGGATCTAAGGTCAGCTATAGTACCTAGTGGAGCCTGACTTCAAAATGACTTTAGTCTGGCTCTTCACAAGGTGTATTTCTGGAGTGTCAGGGGAGGTCAGAATGGGGAGAGGAGCCGTCCCTGGCACCCAAAGTCTGAAGTTCCAGCCCAAGAAGTTCCAGCAGCTGCAACCACTGCACAGGGCTCTGATTCTAGCCAGGAATGTCTGCTTTTCATGTTTTCTTCTCACTGAGTGTCCCATCTGGAACACTCATAAGTGGCTAGGCCTAGGGATCCTCTGCTTCTACACGGTGCTTGTGCTTCCATCCTATGGGGTTTCTTTTGCATTTATTCACACCTGTGCACTGGTGAGAATTTTTGAGCAACACACACACACACACACACACACACACACACACCCATCCAGAGTTGCTTCAGTGGCTTCAGAGTAAGGTGGCCCACACCTGTCTCTACCATAGCTGGAGTTTTGGGTCCATGATTTTCTGAGGAATAAGGCTCTCCATCACAGTATTAGATAAATCTGGATGGCTTTAGGAAGGACTGTGGGAAGCACAGGGCCAGGCCTGTGTGCAAGCCCAATCTTGAGTTGTCTACGAACCTTCTGTGCTTGCAAGTTCCACAGACTAGTTTTAGACCCTTGCCACCTTCCAGAATTTTGAAATGTTCCTTGTGTAGAATTTAGGCAGCCAGCCAGAATTCAAAAGCAGATATAGGTGGAAAAATCAACAGAAGAATGCAAACGACATGTCTTTATTTGCATGCCAGCCCTCCATGACCATCAGCCAGTGGACATTCTGCGTGTGAGGAGCTCTGCTGTTCACTGGACAGAGCTCAGAGAACTGCCTGGATACACACAGTAGCAGGAGGAACGCGACCACCAAGGCTACTGGACACGAAGGATTTAAAAAAAATACATGTTCAAGAAGCAGATAGAGTCTTTCACGCACACGTCTGTGACATGAGAATCGGGGCATCTGGTTTCAGACGATGGCTGTTGTACAGGGCATGTTTACATTCGTTTTCATTGTGGAACTCATCCTGGGCAATGTAGCAAATGGCTTCATAGCACTGGTGAACTGCCTGGACTGGGTCAAAAGGCGGAAGATCTCTTCAGTGGACCACATTCTCACTGCTTTGGCCATCTCCAGAATCGGTCTGCTCTGGTCAGTAGTTCTAAATTTATTTATATTTGTGCTATACCCGGCCAGTGGTACCACTGTATATAAACAAGGAATTACTTTTTTTTTCTGGATAGTCACTAACCACTTTAGCATCTGGCTTGCTACAATCCTCAGCCTCTATTATTTTCTGAAGATAGCCAGTTTTCCTAATTCCATTTTTCTTTACCTAAAGGGGAGAGTAAAAAGCATCATTTTGGGGACATTGCTTTTGTCCATAGTCATCTTGTGCTTGAATTTTGTGGTGATCAACGCAACTCTTGATGAATCTAAGAGAAACGCATCGTATGGATACACTTCACATAACTTTACAGGCTATTTAGTAACTTTCACGGTGTACCTTTCTATGCCCTACACTGTGTCCCTGGTGACGTTTCTCCTGCTGATCTTCTCTCTGTGGAAACATCATCAAACCATGTACCACCATGGCCACGGAGACAGAGATGCCAGCACCATTGCCCACATCAGAGCCTTGCAAATGGTGGTTGCCTTCCTCCTCTTGTATTCCATTTTCATTTTGACTCTTGTGGTACAGTTTTGGAGTGTGGAGCCCATGAAAACACACTCAAGCATCTTATTTTTCCATGCTGTTGGAATGGTGTTTCCTTCAGGCCACTCCTGGGTCCTGGTTCTGGGAAACAGTAAGCTGAGGCGTGCCTCTCAGTCAGTGCTACAGCAGTTACTGTGCAGGCTCAGGCTCACGCCTAAGAACTTGGAATCGCCACAGCCCTAATCCATAACAGGTTTTCTAAACCATACCAGCTTTCCGCTCACTAAATGTGGAGCTCTGCTCCTTGAGCCATACATCCCCTTCCAGCTTTTGGTGGTTACTTGGAGACAGGAGTCTCATGGACTTGCCTGCCCATCTTGTTTTGAACTTCAGTCCTCAAATCTCAGCCTTCTGAGTAGCTGGGATTACAGCTGGAGCACTGCTACTTGGCTCCTAATTATGTATTCAGGAGATTGAGAACTGACTTGTTTCTCAGCACACTTGCTTTTTTTTTTGTTTAATTTTTATTGTCAGACTGATGTACAGAGAAGTTACAGTTTCATACATTAGGCATTGGATACATTTCTTGTACTGTTTGTTCCCTCCTCCCTCACACTTGCTTTTTGTTTAGAAAATCTACTGACTTTTGCATGATGGTTTTGCCATCATAAACACATTGCTAAGAATATTCAGATATAAATGTTTCTAGGTGGATTATCTACAGTCTTCTATGTATAGGGTTATATCATATGCAAATTGAGGTAAGTTGAATATTTCCTTGACTTTCATTTTTCTTTTGTTGTCTCTCTTTTTCACTCACTTGCCTACTGTTCTGGCTAAGAATTTTATCACAATTATTGCATAAGAGGGGACACCCTTTTTCTTATTTCAGAGGAGATGGTCTCAGCCTATCCCCATGTAGTACAATGGTAAGCATTCATTATTCTCTATCATTCTATTATTCTGTTTTATAATCATTTATTTCCTGAAATACACCAGAATTTAATTTAAATATGTGGATTCTCTGGTAATGGTGGAGAGAGTTGTTTCTTATTTTTTTTTTAGATGCCAAGAGGAAAGTTGCATAGCATTTCTACGAAGAAGAGGCCTTAAAGCACACTTCCACCTCAGAAAACCAGGTCCGTTGTCAGAGGCATGTGGAGGAATCATCTGCTTCTAAAATAACCTCCCTTTCTTACTCTGGGCTTTGCTTCTGTCCATTGATGAGAATATAATGATTTTGTTCTCTCTCTATTCCTTGATTCTGTACATGTACGGGAATGTACACCATGTTTAAGTTAGCATGCACTGATGTCTTTTTTATCTGGGAGGTGATTCTGGAATAAAGGGTAAGGGGAACACCCATTCAAAGGGGTCCTAGGTGTTGCTGTGAAACTGTGTTAAGAACCCCCAAGTGACAGCCTCCCTCCACTCAGAAAAATACATGACAGTCGGTATCGCATGCTCATCATTTTATTGGTGAGGAGACACAGACTATGCTGATCTGGGGGACTGGCAATGGAGGATGGTATCTTCTTGTGCCCCCTTTCTGAAAGGAAAGAGGAAAGCCTGTTATGGAAGGCAGGGCAGGAAGGGGGTGTTTCCTGCCTCCAGCATTCACTGTGGTCAGCTTGGCGACCTGTGTCCTCTTTTCCTCTCCTGTCCCCTCCCTGTCCTTCCTCACTTATATTTATTTATGTTTGGCAAAGAATCTACTGCATCCTTTGCTCTAAAACATTGCTTCTAAGATGAAGAAACCTATCTTTCTATTTTGTCCTTTCTGTTTGCAACCCAAAATGTTGGAGACTGTATTTACAAAGGCCTCACAAGGGAGTGTGGCCAGGAGAATCAGGCCCAGAGCACCAGGGTGAGATCTTGACCATGGGAGACACTGGGTCTCCAAGGCCCACAAGTGGGCAGAGCTGGGCTGCCCAAAGCTGCACTAGCCAGGAGCCAGCCATCTTTGTGCAGAGGAAGGACCTGTGGGCCAGTGTTATACAAAATCTCAATTTTCTTCTCTTTTCTTTTGCCCATCCTGGGGCTTGAACTCAGGGCCGAGGCACTATCCCTGAACTTCTTTTTGCTCAAGGCTAGCACTCTACCACTTGAGCCACAGCACCACTTTCGGCTCTTCCCAAATATGGTGCGGAGGAATCAAACCCAGGGCTTCATGTATGGGAGGAGAGCACTCTACCGCTAAGCCACATTCCCAGCCTTCAAATCACAATTTTCTTGGAGTATTACCTCTTTTTTTTTTTTTTTTTTTTTTTAAAGAAATGATCTTTCTGGCCCTAGTATCTCAATAGTCATAAACGTAATGGGAGGCAAGACTATGTAAATTCACCATGTTTAAATTGAATTCATAGGGATACTTTCCAAAAGTACAGGCATTAGAGATTTTCCACCAGAGAAAACTTTATCATACCTGATATTGACTTGCGGGTTACTGAGGAAGTTGGCCTTGTGGGGGTCCTTGTTGTTGGGGTCGTTGCTGTGGGGGTCTCTGCTGCTGGCCTCCTTGCTGTGGGGGTCCCTGCTGTGGTGGTCTCTGTTGTTGGGGTCCTTGCTGGCCTCCCTGCTGTGGTGGTGCTTGCTGTGGGGGTCCCTGCTGTTGGGGTCCCTGCTGTGGTGGTCTCTGTTGTTGTGGTCCTTGCTGTGGAGGTCTCTGCTGCTGGCCTCCTTGTTGTGGGGGTCCTTGCTGGCCTCCCTGCTGTGGGGGTCCCTGCTGTGGTGGTCTCTGTTGTTGGGGTCCCTGCTGTGGGGGTCCCTGCTGTGGTGGTCTCTGTTGTTGGGGTCCCTTATGTGGGGGTCCCTGCTGTGGGGGTCCTTGCTGTGGGGGTCCCTGCTGTGGTGGTCTCTGTTGTTGGGGTCCTTGCTGTGGGGGTCTCTGCTGCTGGGCTCCTTGTTCTGGTGGTCCTTGCTGGCCTCCCTGCTGTGGGGGTCCCTGCAGTGGGGGACCTTGCTGTGGTGGTCTCTGTTGTTGGGGTCCCTGCTGCTGGCCTCCCTGCTGTGGGGGTCCCTGCTGTGGTGGTCTCTGTTGTTGGGGTCCTTGTTGTGGGGGTCCTTGCTGTGGGGGTCCTTGTTGCTGTTGTGGTGGTCCTTGTTGTTGGGGTCCTTGTTGCTGTTGTGGGGGTCCTTGCTGTGGGGGTCCTTGAGGTTGGGGTCTCTGCTGAGGATTGCCCTCACTGGATGCTGGGAATCCTCCAGGAAACACAGAGCCCAGTCCTGGGTTTCCAAATCCTGTGTTTGTACAGCAAGAACCCAAGCGCTCAGGGATGGAAAGCTCATCTCCTCCACTCTCCCCATGGCCTGACCTGTCCCCCACCTCTCCCCGGCTGCCCTGCGGACCCCTCCCCACCTCATCCCGGTGACCTCCCGCCTGCCACCTCTGCACTGCAGCCTTCTCCACAGACCAAGGGTACCAAAGACAGAGGGGATTTGAAGCACCTGACACACTTTCCCGGGACCCTCCTGTCCTCCATCCACTGTGTAATAAAACTAGAGAGGTCTGCTTCCTCCATGACTGCGCCATACGGGATCTTTCTACCAATGGCATCCTTGACTTGCCATTTCCTTACTCAATGTGTCCAACTGGGCCCAGGTTGCATTTTAGACAGG
>NC_063187.1:5061516-5224713 GCF_023159225.1 Perognathus longimembris pacificus
TATGTCTTCGACTTGCTATAAGGAGTCAGAGGTTGCCGTTCTCTTGCGAATGCAACAGCCCTGTCTCTCTCTCTCATCTCCCTCTCTCCTGTAAGCTCCCTCCCTGCACGCTAGAGTCCCAGCCCCAGCACCTGTTTCCCCTACCTTGACCTTGACCGTATCTCTGAGCAGAGCTCAGGGCCAGCAGGGCCGCGGTGAGCAGAACCAACAGCATCGTGGAGGAGGCTTCGGAGTTGCTTTGGAGTCTGCGCTGGGAAGCGGGGCCGCTGGCTTTATAAGGAGGAACAGAAGAATGGAGCTTTGAGCTCGGCCCAGTGATCCACCTGACAGAGCAGAGGCCTCGCATCCCTGACTCTTATTCTGGATTGGAGCCTGGAAGGATGGGCCGGGAGGAGGTTGCCAATGTCTTTTCTACAGGGTGTGGTGTGTTATCTGTGCAAAGTTTTGGATGAATTTTTTTTGTGGGGGTGGGGGGAGTGTTTTCTTTGTGCTGGGATCTTTCTGCAACGGGTTAAAATGCAATGGGGAAAACTGCCTGAGAGTCTGTGGTGGGCTTCTAATCACTGATGCCTTGCTGTTGAGGAAACAGGTTTTATTCTTACCACTATCCGAGCAGAATTGACCACACACAGTCTGTCCCGGGGACTTGGTAGTGCAGGGGCATGTCTGCCCCTTTTGCGACCAGCCATGGTGTGTTCATTTCCTGTCCATGTTGGATGTAGCATCTTGGGGGTGAGGGGCTGTGTTTGCAGCAGGCCTCCTTCCACTTTTTCTGCTCTATCTGCTCCTCCCTCGATGATCTGGGAACACCGGTGACTTAGCATTTCCCCACCGTGCTAGTCTGGTTTGGTGGTTCATTTTAGTGCAGCTCTGGTGTTAGTTGGGAGGCTGGTTTGGTTGGAGGTGAGACAAGGAAGGCTGTGAGACTGGAAATCCTAGCATCCATCTTTCCTGTGTGGACATTTGGGCTGCCATGTACTACTCTTGTCTGGTCTGAGGATGGTACACTGTCAGATGGTGTGATTCTGGTGCTACCACCAGGATGGCACAATGGTGGATATATTTGGAAGTGGGTGCATTGGCTATATGGAAAGTAGAGACCTTCCTCCTGGACTTACAGATTTTGTGGCAGATATCACATGTGGCTGCTCTGTTGTGGCAGGGCCCTTTGTCTGACACGAAGGTCTCTGATTTTGGCAGGTGTGAGGTGGGAAAGAATTTGGAGATGAGAGGTTCTGGCGGAGGAGTGTGCGCTAGAACATCTATCAGGACAGGAACATTCCAGAGGAAAAACAGGGGTCAGGGTTCAGAGCAGATTTGCTCGTCAGTGTTGGCAGACTCAGGAACAGAGCTTGAAGTGCTTGGTCATCGTGCCAGGAGTGCCTTTGTCTGAGCCCTTTTCATGACCTTCTCAGATTAGATGCATGAGAGAAAATGTCATCCTATGTAAGAAAAATATCACCTGTGAACTCACCAGACACAACCCACGCCTAGGTGAAGGAGGAGCTGAGAGTGAATTCTGGTGGTTTGTAATGGAAGGGCTGACATTGCGTCATGAAGTCTCTGTTCAGGTTCTCAGCACCTGGGGGTTGGGGGGTGGTGAAGCACCTCTCAGTAGTGTGTATATGAAACTTAAATATGCCAACAGAATGCCGGTTTCCACACACTAAAACCTGCTGTGATCTGTATCCATACTTCATGGCTGTCCCCACATTAAAAAAAAAATAATGGTGGATGTGGTTGGCAGGCATGAACGGAACCCACAGCGTCATTAAATGGTTTACAAAATGTGTTGAACACTGAATTATTAATTCCAAGTTACTAACATGGATGAACACAAATCAGAGAGAAGTTAAACACAGGTAAATTGCAAACCATGAAACAGAATATACCTTAATTTGCATACTAGAAAACAAGAATGCAGCATTCAGTTTAGCCATGGCTATGAAGCACATTAGTTGGTGGGCAGGGTGCTTAAGTAAGAATTGATCTGAGCTGCTTTTGGAAGGCTGTTTTCCAGGAGACAGAGTTGAGCTCATTCACTCCCACAGGGCGATGCATGGAGTTTTGTCACAGAAGTTAACAGGTGAGAACTTCATTGCACACTTGTCAGTCCAAGACATGTAAAGCTCTGAGTCAACCCAGGGGAAACCACAGCCTGTGATACTGGGCCTCACTTTTTTCCTGTTTGCCCAGCCATGCTAACTTTCTTACACATTACATTCAGGATAGCAGTGGCAGAATATGTTCTTGGGAATGCTGTGGATGCCTTCATAGCTCTGGGGAACTTCCTTGAGTGGGTCCAGAGATGAAGGATCTCCTCTGTTGATGCAATTCTCACTGCTCTGGCTGTCTCCCAGATTGGCTTGCTCTGAGTCATCATGATATATGAGTCTGTTGTAATGTTCTGTCCCATAGTATGCAGGGGAAAGACCAGACTGGTGTTTGGCATTGCTTGGGCAATAGCCAACCATTTAGCAGCTGGATGGCTACTGTACTCATCATATTTTATTTTCTCAAGATAGCTAACTTTTCCAACTTGACTTTCCTTCACCTAAGGAGACGAGTCCCGCGTGTCATTGTGTTTGGCCTTTTGGGGACTTTGGCGTTTCAATACCCAGAAGAGGCTTTAGAAGGTGACAATGGTTGCGGCCGTACAGGGAATGTTCCTGATCATCTTAGGTCTGGTGTTCCTTGGGGGAAATTTAGGAAATGGATTCCTAGCCTTGGTGAATGGTGTGGATTGGGTCAGGAGGAGAAAGATCTCTTTCACTGATCTCATTCTCCCTACCCTGGAAATCTGTAGAATTGGGATGCTTTCTACAACATTCACAGGTTTGCTGATAGGAACACCAAAGCCGTGGTTGTGGAACATGGAGAAAATATCAAGGACAAACCTTTTAACGTGGGTTGTGACTGATCCTTTCAGCATCTGGCTTGCAAAGAGCCTCAGCACCTTTTTTTTTTTTCAAGATAGACAACGTCTCCAACTCCTTTTTCCTTTATCTAAAGTGGAGAGTTTGAAGAGTGATTTCCTTGATGATTCTGGGCTCTCTCGTCATCTTGTGCATCAATGGTTTTCTGGTGAACACAGCTATCAGCGCTTGGATTGTTGCGTCCAAAGAAACGCGTCTTCTCTTTCCAGTTCAGAGACTTCAGTACTGGTTTCCTCACATGTTTTTATCTGCATCAGCCTTTTCCTTTTTATACCATTTGCCATGTCCTTAATAGCCTTCGTTCTGCTAATCTTCTCTCTGTGGACACACTATAAGAAGATGCAGGACTGTGGCCGGGGTCTTCGAGATGCCAGCACCAAGGCCCATGTGAGAGCCTTGCACACAGTGATTGCCTTCCTCTTTCTGTATAGCATTTTTTTCTTCTGTCTCATCATACTGATTTGGAACCATAAATTTCTGGAAACGGATCATAACATTTGGCCATCTAAAGTGGCTGTCATTGCCTTTCCTTCATTCCATTCTTATGTCTTAATCTTGGGGAAGAGCAAGCTGAACTAGGCCTTCTTGGACATACTTCAGTGGCTTGGGTTCAGGGCCAGAGACCCAGGTACCCCAGGACCACTGAGATGACTTGGGGATATGTTTGAGTCATCTAGACAGCGATCACTTCCTAAGAAATCTGTGTACCTAATCCATGTGTGCTTCCTCCAGATTCCTATGTTCCGTGTAATTCTGAGAATTTACAGATGAAAGGCTTGGGGTTAGCCCTGTTCAATCCCATTACAACTTTCCTGGAATGTATTCATTAATAGTCACTCACAAAATGACTTAACATGCAGTAAGTTTTTATTGTAACCTGATTTTAGTGGGCAGTCATTAACTTCGATGTGATTTGAGAATAATTAGCCTATAAAATAAAAGAAACTCGCATGAGGGGAAACCCTAAAATATGATCACGTCAAGTCATTTCAAGTCTAAAATCGTGCTGAAATGTCAGGTAAGAAATGATGCATAACAGAGTTCAATGCCCCAATTCCATTGCTTCAAATGGAAGAGCTGCCAGCCCAGGTTTTTTAGGCTTTCCTCAGAACCACAAGGTTTTGTAATCTAGCGTCGTGCTGGGTATTGCTAGTTTCCTCATGAAGAATTCCCAGTCCATACATAACAGTAGCACAAAGAAGTAGTCTGTATTTGTGGGCTGGTCATGTTGGTGTTGATGCATATATGTGTGTCAGTGTTTGTGTCTTCTGCACAGTAAAAGATATGTGTAAGCACAAGTGATCTGCACTTATCTTAGCAGGGTCAGTTTTGTGGAACCCTCCAAGAAAATAGAAAATATTCTGAGAAGAAATGTTTGGAAAATGCCGGGCCCCCATTTGCATTCTGTAAGCAGTAACGAGGCAGTCAGATCCACCACAGATAAGCAAGGTGAAGTTGTGCATTTCTGCACAGCTTGTACATTAGGTGTTGAATCTTACAGGCTGGCATTTGAATTTGATAGATTCAAATTATGCAGATTCGATGGGACAAACTAAACACCAAAAGCATGAAAGTGAATATGTGTGCATTTGCATGCTAGCAAATGAGAGTTCGACTTTCCCGTAGACACCAGCTATTAGAGCTGTGACCTTTGCGAGGGATGAGATTCTTGTGGTCCATTGTGGTAATTTAAAGTTCTGCTAGGCATTGTACCCAGAAAATGGAAAACATAGAAGGCTATATTCACTCTAGGAGACGTGAATAATCTCACTTTGTTGCATTGGGGATCTGCCTGTGGGTGGAGACAGTTCTGGAAGATGCAGTGCTCTGATCACAGAGTCTGAGACACCCCCCCCCCCCAGTCCCAAGTCCCCACGGCCATGCTGCCCTCTCCTTGGTAATCATGTCCTCCTTATATCCATGTTGGAGCAATGACAATCTGCAGAGTGAATCATTGCCCTTGCTTTGTCTGGCTGCTGAAACAATCAAGTGATTTGACTCTTACCGTCAAGGAAATAGGAAGTGGAAACAGTACTTCCTGTGATTTCTGAGGCAGGTGAGATGCTGGGTGAAAGAAAGTAATGCTGGCATCATTGAATTCTGCATGGCCAACATAGTTCTTGCTGCTAGGAAATTGGTATGACCATTCTTTCCCCTTTATTGCCAAGTGAGGTACAGAGGGGTTATGGTTTCATATATACGGCAGTGAATACATTTCTTGTTCAACTTGTTGCCACTTCCCTCATTTTTCCTCCTGCCACCCCTTCTCCCCATCCCCCTACCATGAGTTGTACCATTGGTTTACACCAAATGGTTTTGTAAGTGTTGATTTTGGAATCGTTTGTCTTTTTTATCCTTTGTCTCTCGATTTTGATATTCCCTTTCCTTTCCCTATTTCGAATACATGCATATACAGTATCCAGGGTATTCAGATGAGATACAATGATAGCGGGGGTAAAACCAGAGGAAGGGAAAACAAGAGGAACAAAAAAAAGGTACAGTTTCACATGACATGTTGAAAATAATTACAAAAATGATATAACACTTGTATCCACAATGTGGAGTTCATTTCACTTAGCATTATTTTATGTGTTCATAAGTGCCTAGCTATTGGGCTCCTGTGATCCTCTGCTGTGACTAGCCTAAACCTTTACTAATTATTCCCTATGTTGGAAACCAGTATCTGTGTTTCTTTGGGTCTGGCTCACTTCACTTAGTATAATTTTTTGGAAGCCCTTCCATTTCCTTACAAATGGGGCAATGTCATTCATTCTGATAGAGGGTTTGCCATGAGAAATCATGCTTCCAATTTTGAGTTCTACTCGATGGTCCAAGGTTTCACACAAGTTTGTGATCCTAGGACTGTCTCTCGCGAGGAAATGCAGAATGCAAGTGTTATGCCCAAGTCTCGAGATGACCACCAAGAACGACCACCGAGAGCCAGATATTCCGAAATGCAAAAGCAAGGCTTTATTCGGGTGGGCTGCAGCTCGGGCCTCATCTTACACTCTGATGCAGCGGAGGCTAGGAGGAAGTCCCTGTGCTGAAATTTCACACAGCTTATAAAGGCAAAAAACCCACAAAGTTACCACAACCAGGTGTTCAAGCAAGTATAGGATACAGGTACAAATCAGATTGGCTCAGGGCTAGAGACATTCCGGGGCAGTTAGAGTTAAGTATTCCCAGGTGGTTAGAGTTAAGCAGAGAGTTTCCTGACTGGCTGGGCCCTGATAAGCTTGTCCTGTAGATGGAGTAACTGGTGGTCTGGGTTTGCTCACAGGGCCCGATTATCTTAGGCTAGCATAGTCATTTACTGGAATTTATGTGGATCTAAGGTCAGCTATAGTACCTAGTGGAGCCTGACTTCAAAATGGCTTTAGTCTGGCTCTTCACAAGGTGTAGTTCTGGAATGTCAGGGGAGGTCAGAATGGGGAGAAGAGCCGTCCCTGGCACCCAAAGCCTGAAGTTCCAGCCCAAGAAGTTCCAGCAGCTGCAACCACTGCACAGGGCTCTGATTCTAGCCAGGAATGTCTGCTTTTCATGTTTTCTTCTCACTGAGTGTCCCATCTGGAACACTCATAAGTGGCTAGGCCTAGGGATCCTCTGCTTCTACATGGTGCTTGTGCTTCCATCCTATGGGGTTTCTTTTGCATTTATTCACACCTGTGCACTGGTGAGAATTTTTGAGCAACACACACACACACACACACACACACACACACACCCATCCAGAGTTGCTTCAGTGGCTTCAGAGTAAGGTGGCCCACACCTGTCTCTACCATAGCTGGAGTTTTGGGTCCATGATTTTCTGAGGAATAAGGCTCTCCATCACAGTATTAGATAAATCTGGATGGCTTTAGGAAGGACTGTGGGAAGCACAGGGCCAGGCCTGTGTGCAAGCCCAATCTTGAGTTGTCTACGAACCTTCTGTGCTTGCAAGTTCCACAGACTAGTTTTAGACCCTTGCCACCTTCCAGAATTTTGAAATGTTCCTTGTGTAGAATTCAGGCAGCCAGCCAGAATTCAAAAGCAGATATAGGTGGAAAAATCAACAGAAGAATGCAAACGACATGTCTTTATTTGCATGCCAGCCCTCCATGACCATCAGCCAGTGGACATTCTGCGTGTGAGGAGCTCTGCTGTTCACTGGACAGAGCTCAGAGAACTGCCTGGATACACACAGTAGCAGGAGGAACGCGACCACCAAGGCTACTGGAAAATCTTGCTATTTGATATTGTCTGAACACGAAGGATTTAAAAAAAATACATGTTCAAGAAGCAGATAGAGTCTTTCACGCACACGTCTGTGACATGAGAATCGGGGCATCTGGTTTCAGACGATGGCTGTTGTACAGGGCATGTTTACATTCGTTTTCATTGTGGAACTCATCCTGGGCAATGTAGCAAATGGCTTCATAGCACTGGTGAACTGCCTGGACTGGGTCAAAAGGCGGAAGATCTCTTCAGTGGACCACATTCTCACTGCTTTGGCCATCTCCAGAATCGGTCTGCTCTGGTCAGTAGTTCTAAATTTATTTATATTTGTGCTATACCCGGCCAGTGGTACCACTGTATATAAACAAGGAATTACTTTTTTTTTCTGGATAGTCACTAACCACTTTAGCATCTGGCTTGCTACAATCCTCAGCCTCTATTATTTTCTGAAGATAGCCAGTTTTCCTAATTCCATTTTTCTTTACCTAAAGGGGAGAGTAAAAAGCATCATTTTGGGGACATTGCTTTTGTCCATAGTCATCTTGTGCTTGAATTTTGTGGTGATCAACGCAACTCTTGATGAATCTAAGAGAAACGCATCGTATGGATACACTTCACATAACTTTACAGGCTATTTAGTAACTTTCACGGTGTACCTTTCTATGCCCTACACTGTGTCCCTGGTGACGTTTCTCCTGCTGATCTTCTCTCTGTGGAAACATCATCAAACCATGTACCACCATGGCCACGGAGACAGAGATGCCAGCACCATTGCCCACATCAGAGCCTTGCAAATGGTGGTTGCCTTCCTCCTCTTGTATTCCATTTTCATTTTGACTCTTGTGGTACAGTTTTGGAGTGTGGAGCCCATGAAAACACACTCAAGCATCTTATTTTTCCATGCTGTTGGAATGGTGTTTCCTTCAGGCCACTCCTGGGTCCTGGTTCTGGGAAACAGTAAGCTGAGGCGTGCCTCTCAGTCAGTGCTACAGCAGTTACTGTGCAGGCTCAGGCTCACGCCTAAGAACTTGGAATCGCCACAGCCCTAATCCATAACAGGTTTTCTAAACCATACCAGCTTTCCGCTCACTAAATGTGGAGCTCTGCTCCTTGAGCCATACATCCCCTTCCAGCTTTTGGTGGTTACTTGGAGACAGGAGTCTCATGGACTTGCCTGCCCATCTTGTTTTGAACTTCAGTCCTCAAATCTCAGCCTTCTGAGTAGCTGGGATTACAGCTGGAGCACTGCTACTTGGCTCCTAATTACGTATTCAGGAGATTGAGAACTGACTTGTTTCTCAGCACACTTGCTTTTTTTTTTGTTTAATTTTTATTGTCAGACTGATGTACAGAGAAGTTACAGTTTCATACATTAGGCATTGGATACATTTCTTGTACTGTTTGTTCCCTCCTCCCTCACACTTGCTTTTTGTTTAGAAAATCTACTGACTTTTGCATGATGGTTTTGCCATCATAAACACATTGCTAAGAATATTCAGATATAAATGTTTCTAGGTGGATTATCTACAGTCTTCTATGTATAGGGTTATATCATATGCAAATTGAGGTAAGTTGAATATTTCCTTGACTTTCATTTTTCTTTTGTTGTCTCTCTTTTTCACTCACTTGCCTACTGTTCTGGCTAAGAATTTTATCACAATTATTGCATAAGAGGGGACACCCTTTTTCTTATTTCAGAGGAGATGGTCTCAGCCTATCCCCATGTAGTACAATGGTAAGCATTCATTATTCTCTATCATTCTATTATTCTGTTTTATAATCATTTATTTCCTGAAATACACCAGAATTTAATTTAAATATGTGGATTCTCTAGTAATGGTGGAGAGAGTTGTTTCTTATTTTCTTTTTAGATGCCAAGAGGAAAGTTGCATAGCATTTCTACGAAGAAGAGGCCTTAAAGCACACTTCCACCTCAGAAAACCAGGTCCGTTGTCAGAGGCATGTGGAGGAATCATCTGCTTCTAAAATAACCTCCCTTTCTTACTCTGGGCTTTGCTTCTTTCCATTGATGAGAATATAATGATTTTGTTCTCTCTCTATTCCTTGATTCTGTACATGTACGGGAATGTACACCATGTTTAAGTTAGCATGCACTGATGTCTTTTTTATCTGGGAGGTGATTCTGGAATAAAGGGTAAGGGGAACACCCATTCAAAGGGGTCCTAGGTGTTGCTGTGAAACTGTGTTAAGAACCTCCAAGTGACAGCCTCCCTCCACTCAGAAAAATACATGACAGTCGGTATCGCATGCTCATCATTTTATTGGTGAGGAGACACAGACTATGCTGATCTGGGGGACTGGCAATGGAGGATGGTATCTTCTTGAGCCCCCTTTCTGAAAGGAAAGAGGAAAGCCTGTTATGGAAGGCAGGGCAGGAAGGGGGTGTTTCCTGCCTCCAGCATTCACTGTGGTCAGCTTGGCGACCTGTGTCCTCTTTTCCTCTCCTGTCCCCTCCCTGTCCTTCCTCACTTATATTTATTTATGTTTGGCAAAGAATCTACTGCATCCTTTGCTCTAAAACATTGCTTCTAAGATGAAGAAACCTATCTTTCTATTTTGTCCTTTCTGTTTGCAACCCAAAATGTTGGAGACTGTATTTACAAAGGCCTCACAAGGGAGTGTGGCCAGGAGAATCAGGCCCAGAGCACCAGGGTGAGATCTTGACCATGGGAGACACTGGGTCTCCAAGGCCCACAAGTGGGCAGAGCTGGGCTGCCCAGAGCTGCACTAGCCAGGAGCCAGCCATCTTTGTGCAGAGGAAGGACCTGTGGGCCAGTGTTATACAAAATCTCAATTTTCTTCTCTTTTCTTTTGCCCATCCTGGGGCTTGAACTCAGGGCCGAGGCACTATCCCTGAACTTCTTTTTGCTCAAGGCTAGCACTCTACCACTTGAGCCACAGCGCCACTCTTGGCTCTTCCCAAATATGGTGCGGAGGAATCAAACCCAGGGCTTCATGTATGGGAGGAGAGCACTCTACCGCTAAGCCACATTCCCAGCCTTCAAATCACAATTTTCTTGGAGTATTACCTCTTTTTTTTTTTTTTTTAAAGAAATGATCTTTCTGGCCCTAGTATCTCAATAGTCATAAACGTAATGGGAGGCAAGACTATATAAATTCACCATGTTTAAATTGAATTCATAGGGATACTTTCCAAAAGTACAGGCATTAGAGATTTTCCACCAGAGAAAACTTTATCATACCTGATATTGACTTGCGGGTTACTGAGGAAGTTGGCCTTGTGGGGGTCCTTGTTGTTGGGGTCGTTGCTGTGGGGGTCTCTGCTGCTGGCCTCCTTGCTGTGGGGGTCCCTGCTGTGGTGGTCTCTGTTGTTGGGGTCCTTGCTGGCCTCCCTGCTGTGGTGGTGCTTGCTGTGGGGGTCCCTGCTGTTGGGGTCCCTGCTGTGGTGGTCTCTGTTGTTGTGGTCCTTGCTGTGGAGGTCTCTGCTGCTGGCCTCCTTGTTGTGGGGGTCCTTGCTGGCCTCCCTGCTGTGGGGGTCCCTGCTGTGGTGGTCTCTGTTGTTGGGGTCCCTGCTGTGGGGGTCCCTGCTGTGGTGGTCTCTGTTGTTGGGGTCCCTTATGTGGGGGTCCCTGCTGTGGGGGTCCTTGCTGTGGGGGTCCCTGCTGTGGTGGTCTCTGTTGTTGGGGTCCTTGCTGTGGGGGTCTCTGCTGCTGGGCTCCTTGTTCTAGTGGTCCTTGCTGGCCTCCCTGCTGTGGGGGTCCCTGCAGTGGGGGACCTTGCTGTGGTGGTCTCTGTTGTTGGGGTCCCTGCTGCTGGCCTCCCTGCTGTGGGGGTCCCTGCTGTGGTGGTCTCTGTTGCTGGGGTCCCTGATGTGGGGGTCTCTGTTGTTGGGGTCCTTGTTGTGGGGGTCCTTGCTGAGGGGGTCCTTGTTGCTGTTGTGGGGGACCTTGCAGTTGGGGTCCTTGTTGCTGTTGTGGGGGTCCTTGTTGTTGGGGTCCTTGTTGCTGTTGTGGGGGTCCTTGCTGTGGGGGTCCTTGCAGTTGGGGCCTCTGCTGAGGATTGCCCTCACTGGATGCTGGGAATCCTCCAGGAAACACAGAGCCCAGTCCTGGGTTTCCAAATCCTGTGTTTGTACAGCAAGAACCCAAGCGCTCAGGGATGGAAAGCTCATCTCCTCCACTCTCCCCATGGCCTGACCTGTCCCCCACCTCTCCCCGGCTGCCCTGTGGACCCCTCCCCACCTCGCCCCGGTGACCCCCCGCCTGCCACCCCTGCCCTGCAGCCTTCTCCACAGACCAAGGGGACCAAAGACAGAGGGGATTCGAAGCACCTGACTCACTTTCCCCGGACCCTCCTGTCCTCCATCCACTGTGTAATAAAACTAGAGAGGTCTGCTTCCTCCATGACTGCGCCATATGGGATCTTTCTACCAATGGCATCCTTGCCTTGCCATTTCCTTACTCAATGTGTCCAACTGGGCCCAGGTTGCATTTTAGACAGGTATGTCTTCCACTTGCTATATGGAGTCAGCGGTTGCCATTCTCCCGCAAATGCAACAGTCCTGTCTCTTTCTCTCATCTCCCTCTCTCCTGTAAGCTCCCTCCCTGCATGCTAGAGTCCCAGCCCCAGCACCTGTTTCCCCTACCTTGACCTTGACCGTATCTCTGAGCAGAGCTCAGGGCCAGCAGGGCCGCGGTGAGCAGAACCAACTGCATCGTGGAGGAGGCTCTGGAGTTGCTCTGGAGTTTGCGCTGGGAAGCGGGGCTGCTGGCTTTATAAGGAGGAACAGAAGAATGGAGTTTTGAGCTTGGCCTGTGACCTCACGCCTGACAGAGCGGAGGCCTCGCATCCCTGACTCTTATTCTGGATTGGAGCCTGGAAGGATGGGCTGGGAGGAGGTTGCCAATGTTCTTTCTACCGGGTGTGGTGTGTTATTGGTGCAAAGTTTTGAAAGAACTTTTTATTGGGGGGGGGAGTGTTTTCTTTGTGCTAGGGTCTTTCTGCAATGGGTTAAAATGCAATGGGGAAAACTGCCTGAGAGTCTGTGGTGGGCTTCTAATCACTGATGCATTGCTGTTGAGGAAACAGGTTTTATTCTTTACACTATCCCAGCAGAATTGACCACACACAGTCTTCCCCGGGGACTCGGTAGCTCAAGGGCATGTCTTCCCATTTTGCGACCAGCCATGGTGTGATCCTTTCTGGTCCAGGTTGGATGTAGAATCTTTGTGGTGAGGGGCTGTGTTTGCAGCAGGCCTCCCTCCACTTTGTCTGTTCTATCTGCTCCTCCCTCGATGATCTGGGAACACCTGTGACTTAGCATTTCCCCACCGTGCCAGTCTGGTTTCGTGGTTCATTTTAGTGCAGCTCTGGTGTTAGTTGGGAGGCTGGTTTGGTTGGAGGTGAGACAAGGAAGGCCGTGAGACTGGAAATCCTAGCATCCATGTTTCTGGTGTGGACATTTGGGCTGCCATGTACTACTCTTGTCTGGTCTGAGGAAGGTACACTGTCAGATGGTGTGATTCTGGTGCTACCACCAGGATGGCACAATGGTGGACATATTTGGAAGTGGGTGCATTGGCTCTATGGAAAGTAGAGACCTTCCTCCTGGACTTACAGATTTTGTGGCAGATACTACACGTGGCTGCTCTGTTGTGGCAGGTCCCTCTGGCTGACACGAGGGTCTCTGATTTTGGCAGGTGTGAAGTGGGAAAGAATTTGGTGATGAGAGGTTCTGGCGGAGGAGTGTGCGCTAGAACATCTATCAGGATAGGAACGTTCCAGAGGAAAAACAGGGGTCAGGGTTCAGAGCAGATTTGCTCGTCAGTGTTGGCAGACTCAGGAACATAACTTGAAGTGCTTGGTCATCATGTCAGGAGTGCCTTTGTCTGAGCCCTTTTCATGACCTTCTCAGATTAGATGCATGAGAGAAAATGTCGTCTTATGTAAGAAAAATTTCACCTGTGAACTCACCAGACACAACCCACGCCTAGGTGAAGGAGGAGCTGAGAGTGAATTCTGGTGGTTTGTAATGGAAGGGCTGACATTGCGTCATGAAGTCTCTGTTCAGGTTCTCAGCACCTGGGGGTTGTGGGGGTGGTGAAGCACCTCTCAGTAGTGTGTATATGAAACTTAAATATGCCGACAGAATGCAGGTTTCCACACACTAAAACCTGCTTTGATCTGTATCCATTCTTCATGGCTGTCCCACATTAAAAAAAAATAATGGTGGATGTGGTTGGCAGGCATGAATGGAACCCACAGCGTCATTAAATGGTTTACAAAATGTGTTGAGCACTGAATTATTAATTCCAAGTTACTAACATGGATGAACACAAATCAGAGAGAAGTTAAATACAGGTAAATTGCAAACTATGAAACAGAATATACCTTAATTTGCATGCTAGAAAACGAGAATGCAGCATTCAGTTTAGCCATGGCTATGAAGCACATTAGTTGGTGGACAGGGTGCTTAAGTAAGAATTGTTCTGAGCTGCTTTTGGAAGGCTGTTTTCCAGGAAGACAGAGTTGAGCTCATTCACTCCCACAGGGCAATACATGGAGTTTGTCACAGAAGTTAACAGTTGAGAACTTCATTGCACACTTGTCAGTCCAAGACATGTAAAGCTCTGAGTCAACCCAGGGGAAACCACAGCCAGTGATACTGGGCCTCACTTTTTTCCTGTTTTCCCAGCCATGATAACTTTCCTACACATTACATTCAGGATAGTAGTGGCAGAATATGTTCTTGGGAATGCTGTGGATGCCTTCATAGCTCTGGGGAACTTCCTTGAGTGGGTCCAGAGACGAAGGATCTCCTCTGCGGATGCCATTCTCACTGCTCTTGCTGTCTCCCAGATTGGTTTGCTTTGAGTCATCATGGTATATGAGTCTGTTGCAATGTTCGGTCCCATATTGCAGGGGAAAGACCAGACTGGTGTTTGGCATTGGTTGGGCAATAGCCAACTATTTAGCAGCTGGATGGCTACTGTACTCATCATATTTTATTTTCTCAAGATAGCTAACTTTTCCAACTTGACTTTCCTTCACCTAAGGAGACGAGTCCCACATGTCATTGTGTTTGGGCTTTTGGGGACTTTGGCGTTGCATTATCCAGCAGAGGCTTTAGAAGGTGACAATGGTTGCGGCCGTTAGGGAATCTTCCTGATCATCTTAGGTCTGGTGTTCCTTGTGGGAAATTTAGGAAATGGATTCCTAGCCTTGGTGAATGGTGTGGATTGCGTCAGGAGGAGAAAGATCTCTTTCACTGATCTCATTCTCCCTACCCTGGGAATCTGTAGAGTCGGGATGCTTTCTACAACATTCACAGGTTTGCTGATAGGAACACTGAAGCCGGGGTTGTGGAACATGGACAAAATATCAAGGACAATCCTTTTAACGTGGGTTGTGACCAATCATTTCAGCAGTTGGCTTGCCAAGAGCCTCAGCACCTTTTAGTTCTCAAGATAGCCAACTTCTCCAACTCCTTTTTCCTTTCTAAAGTGGAGAGTTCGAAGAGTGATTTCCTTGATGATTCTGGGCTCTCTCGTCATCTTGTGCATCAATGGTTTTCTGGTGAACACAGCTATCAACCGTTGGATTGTTGAGTCCAAAGGAAACACATGTTCCTTTTCCAGGTCAAAGCCTTCAGTACTGGTTTCCACAAATGTTTTTATCTCCATCAGTCTTTTCCTTTGCATAACATTTGCCATATCCTTTTTTTTAATTTTGTGAAATACATTTTTATTTTATTTTATTTTTTGTTGTTGAGGTCTTTTTTATTTTTATTTGTTTATTAATTGAACACAAATTTTTTTTTACAAGGTGTGCAAAAAGGGTACAGTTACATAGTAAGGAATTGTGTACATTTCTTGTGATATCTTACGTCCTGTTTTTCTATCCCTTCTCTAGGTCAGGTAGACATATATACAATATACAGTGTATCAAGAACATATACAGTATTCACAGACTTGGTCTTTACTGTCTCTCCGTCTCCCTTTGTTAATAGTCATATATCAGGGAGATCATGCCCCTTTGTTTTCTGTGTTCTAGGCTTGTCTCGCTCAACATTATTTGTTTGAGTTCTGACCATTTCCCTGCGAATAACAATATTTCACCATTCCTAATCGCTATGTAGTATTCCATTGTGTATAAGTACCATATTTTTTTTGATCTATTCGTCTGTGGAGCGGCATCTGGGTTGTTTCCATATTTTGGCTATTGTGAATTGTGCCGCGATAAACATGGAAGTACAAATGTCTTTTTGATATCTTGGGGTTTGCTGTTTAGGATAGATGCCTAGGAGAGGTATGGCCGGGTCATAGGGTAAGTCTATATTGAGCTTTATGAGAAATCTCCATACTGTTCTCCAAAGTGGTTGTAGTAATTTGCACTCCCACCAACAATAGAGAAGGGTTCCTCTTTCCCCGCACCCCCTCCAGCATTTGTTGTTGCCTGAGTTCAGAGTATAGGCCATTCTAACTGGGGTGAGGTGGTATCTCAGGGTTGTTTTTATTTGCATTTCCTTTACCACCAGGGATGTTGAGCATTTCCTCATGTGTTTCTTTGCCATTTTTATATCTTCTCTTGTGAAGTCTCTCTTTAGCTCCTTTGCCCATTTCCTAATAGTCGCCATATCCTTAATAGGCTTTGTCCTGCTTATCTTCTCTCTGTGGACACAATGTAAGAAGATGCAGTACTGTGGCCAGGGTCTCCGAGATGCCAGCACCACCGCCCACGTGAGGGTCTTGGACACAGTGATTGCCTTCCATTTTCTGTATAGCATTTTTTTCGTCTGTCTCATCCTACGGATTTGGAGCCATAAATTTCTGGAAACGGATCATACCATTTGGCTGTCTGAGGTGGCTGTAATTGCCTTTCCTTCATTCCATTGCTATGTCTTAATCTTGGGGAACAGCAAACTGAACTGGGCCTTCTTGGACATACTTCAGTGGCTTGGGTTCAGGGCCAGAGACCCAGGTACCCCAGGACCACTGAGATGACTTGGGGATATGTTTGAGTCATCTAGACAGTGATCACTTCCTAAGCAATCTGTTTACCTTATCCATGTGTGTTTCCTCCATATTCCTACGTTCCGTGTAATTGTGAGAATTTACAGATGAAATGCTTGGGGTTAGCCTTGTTCAATCCCATTACAACTTTCCTGGAATGTGTTCATTAATAGTCACTCACAAAATGACTTAACATGCAGTACGTTTTTTATTGTAACATGATTTTAGTGGGCAGTCATTAACTTCGATGTGATTTGAGAATAGCCTATAATATAAAAGAAACCTACATGGAGGGAAACCCTAAATTATGTTCACGTCAAGTCATTTCAAATCTAAAAACGTGCTGAAATGTCAGGTAAGAAATGATACATAACAGAGTTAAAATGCCCAAATTCCATTGCTTCAAATGGAAGAGCTACCTGACCAGGTTATTTAGGCTTTCCTCAGAACCACAAGGGTGTTGTAATCCAGCGTCGTGGTGGGTATTGCTAGTTTCCTCATGAAGAATTCCCAGTCCGTACATAACATTAGCATGAAGAAGTAGTCTGTATTTGTGGGCTGGTCATGCCGGTGTTGTCAGTGTTTGTGTCTTATGCACAGTAAAGATACGCGCAAGCACGAGTGATCTGCACTTATTTTAGCAGGGTCAGTTTTGTGGAAACCTCTAAGAAAATAGAAAATATTCTGAGAAGAAATGTTTGGAAGATGCCGGGCCATGCAATTGCATTCTGTAAGCAGTAACGAGGCAGTCAGATCCACCACAGATAAGCAAGGTCAAATTGGGCATTTCTGCACAGCTTGTACATTAGGTGTTGAATCTTACAGGCTGGCATTTGAATTTGATAGATTCAAATCATGCAGATTTGATAGGGCAAATTAAACAGCAAAAGCATGAAAGCGAATATGTGTTCATTTGCATGCTAGCAAATGAGAGTTCGACTTTCCTGTAGACACCAGCTATTAGAGCTGTGACATTTGCGAGGGATGAGATTCTTGGGGTCCATTGTGGTAATTAGAGTTCTGCTAGGCATTGTGCCCAGAAAATGGAAAACATAGAAGGCTATATTCACTCTAGGAGACGTGAATAATCTCACTTTGTTGCATTGGGGATCTGCCTGTGGGTGGAGACAGTTCTGGAAGATGCAGTGCTCTGATCACAGAGTCTGAGATCCCCCAGTCCCAAGTCCCTATGGCCATGCTGCCCTCTCCTTGGTAATCATGTGCTCCTTATATCCATGTTGGAGCAATGACAGTCTGCAGAGTGAATCACTGACCATGCTTTGTCTGGATGCTGAGACAATCAAGTAATTCGACTCTTACCGTCAAGGAAATAGGAAGTGGAGACAGGACTTCCTGTGATTTCTGTGGCAGGTGAGCTGCTGGGTGAAAGAAAGTAATGCTGGCATCATTGAATTGTGCATGGCCACCATAGTTCTTGCTGCTAGGAAATTGGTATGACCATTCTTTCCCCTTTATTGCCAAGTGAGGTACAGAGGGGTAACGGCTTCATATATAAGGCAGTGAATACATTTCTTGTTCAACTTGTTGCCACCTCCCTCATTTTTTCTCCTGTCTCCCACTCTTCCCATCCCCCTACCATGAGTTGTACTGTTCGTTTACTCCAAATGGTTTTGTAAGTGTTGTTTTTGGATCGGTTGTCTTTTTATCCTTTGTCTCTCGATTTTGATATTGCCTTTCCCTTCCCTGGTTCGAATACATGCATAAACAGTATCCAGGGTATTCAGATAAGATACAATGATAGCGGGGGTAAAACCACAGGAAGGGAAAACAAGTGGAACAAACAAAAGGTACAGTTTCACATGGCATGTTGAAAATAATTACAATGATATAACACTTGTATCCATAATGTGGAGTTCATTTCACTTAGCATCATCTTATGTGTTCATAAGGGCCTAGGTATTGTGCTCCTGTGATCCTCTGCTGTAACTAGCATAAACCTTCACTAATTATTCCCTATGCAGGAAACCAGAGTCCATGTTTCTTTGGGTCTGGCTTCACTTAGTATAATTTTTTGGAAGTCCTTCCATTTCCTTACAAATGGGGCAATGTCATTCATTCTGATAGAGGGTTTGCCACGAGAAATCATGCTTCCAGTTTTGAGTTCTACTTGGTGGTCCAAGGCTTCCCACGAGTCTGTGATCCCAGGACTGTCCCTCGCGAGGAAATGCAGAATGCAAGTGTTGTGCCCAAGTCACGAGACGACCACCAAGAAAGACCACCAAGAAGACCACCGAGAGCCAGACATTCTGAAATGCAAAAGCAAGGCTTTATTCGGGCGGACTGCAGCTCGGGCCTCATCCTACACTCTGATGTAGCGGAGGCTAGGAGGAAGGCCCTGAGCTGAAATTTCACACAGCTTATAAAGGCAAAAAACCACAAAGTTACAGCAACCACGTGTTCAAGCAAGATTAGGATGTGGGTACAAATCGGATTGGCTCAGGGCTAAAGACAGTCCGGGGCAGTTAGAGTTAATTATTCCCAGGCAGTTAGAGTTAAGCAGAGAGTTTCCTGACTGGCTGGGCCCTGATAAGCTTGTCCTGTAGATGGAGTAACTGGTGGTCTGGGTTTGCTCACCGGGCCCGCTTTTCTTAGGCTAGCATAGTCATTTACTGGAATTTATGTGGATCTAAGGTCAGCTATAGTACCTAGTGGAGCCTGACTTCAAAATGACTTTAGTCTGGCTCTTCACAAGGTGTATTTCTGGAGTGTCAGGGGAGGTCAGAATGGGGAGAGGAGCCGTCCCTGGCACCCAAAGTCTGAAGTTCCAGCCCATGAAGTTCCAGCAGCTGCAACCACTGCACAGGGCTCAGATTGCGGCCAGGAATGTCTGCTTTTCATGTTTTCTTCTTACTTGCACCCATCTGGGACACTCAGAAGGGGCCTAGGCCTAGCCCAGGCATCCTCTGCTCCTACATGGTGCTTGTGCTTCTATCCTAGGGTGCTTAACGTTTATTCATGCCTGTGCACTGGTGAGAATTTTTGAGCAGTGGTGGGTTTACACACACACACACACACACACACACACAGACACACACACCCATAGTTGCTTCAGTGGATTCAGAGTAAGGTGGCCCACACCTATCTCTACCGTAGGTGGACTTTAGGGTCCATGTTTTTCCTGAAGAATGAGGCTCTCCATCACAGTATTAGATAACCCTGGATGGCTTTAGGAAGGACTGTGGGAAACACAGGCCTAGGCCTGTGTGCAAACCCAATCTTGATATGTCTATGAAACTTCTGTACTTGCAAGTTCCACAGACTAGTTTTAGACCCTCGCCACCTTCCAGAATTTTGAAATGTTCCTTGTCTAGAATTCAGGCAGTCAGCCTGAATTCAAAAGCAGATATAGGTGGAAAAATCAACAGAAGAATGCAAACGACATGTCTTTATTTGCATGCCAGCCCTCCATGACCATCAGCCAGTGGACATTCTGCGTGTGAGGAGCTCTGCTGTTCACTGGACAGAGCTCAGAGAACTGCCTGGATACACACAGTAGCAGGAGGAACTTGACCACCACCGGCTACTGGCAAATCTTGCTATTTGATATGGTCTGAACACGAAGGCTTTTTTTTTTTAATACATGTTCAAGAAGCAGATAGAGTCTTTCAAGCACACGTCAGCGACGTTGAGAATCGGGGCATCTGGTGTCAGACGATGGCTGTTGTAAGGGGCATGTTTACATTCGTTTTCATTGTGGAACTTATCCTGGGCAATGTAGGAAATGGCTTCATAGCACTGGTGAACTGCCTGGACTGGGTCAAAAGGAGGAAGATCTCTTCAGTGGACCACATTCTCACTGCTTTGGCCATCTCCAGAATCGGTCTGCTCTGGTCAGTTGTTCTAAGCGTATTTATATTTGTCCTATACCCGGCCAGAGGTACCGCTGGATATAAACAAGGAATTATTTTTATTATCTGGATAGTCACTAACCACTTTAGCATCTGGCTTGCTACAATCCTCAGCCTCTATTATTTTCTGAAGATAGCCAGTTTTCCTAATTCCATTTTTCTTTACCTAAAGGGGAGAGTGAAAAGCATCGTTTCGGGAACATTGCTTTTGTCCATAGTCATCTTGTGCTTGAATTTTGTGCTGATCAACGCAACTCTTGATGAATCTAAGAGGAACACATCTTATGAATACACTTCACGTAACGTTACAGCCTTTTTAGTAACTTTCACGGTGTACCTTTCCATGCCCTACATTGTGTCCCTGGTGATGTTTCTCCTGCTGATCTTCTCTCTGTGGAAACATCATCAAACCATGTACCACCATGGCTATGGAGACAGAGATGTCAGCACCGTCGCCCACATCAGAGCCTTGCAAATGGTGGTTGCCTTCCTCCTCTTGTATTCCATTTTCATTTTGACTCTTGTGGTACAATATTGGAGCATAGATCCCCTGAAAACATACTGGCACATCTTGTTTTGCCAGGCTGTTGGAATGGTGTTTCCTTCAGGCCACTCCTGGGTCCTTGTTCTGGGAAACAGCAAGCTGAGGCGCGCCTCTCAGTTGGTGCTACGGCAGCTACAGTGCAGTCTCAGGCCCAGGCCCAAGGAGCTGGAACCGCCACGGTCCTAAACCAGCTTTCTTCTCATTAAAGCTGGATCTCTGTCCCTTGAGCCCCACATCCCCTTCCAGCTTTTTGGTGGTTACTTGGAGACAGGAGTCTCCCGGACTTGCCTCACCATCTAGTTTTGAACCTCAGTCCTCAAATCTCAACATCCTGAGCAGCTGGGATTACAGCTGGAGCACTGCTACTTGGTTCCTAATTACTTATTCAGGCTATTGAGAACTGACTTGTTTCTCAGCACATTTGCTTTTTGTTTAGAAAATCTACTAACTTTTGCATGATGGTTTTGCCATCATAAACACATTGCTAAGTATATTCAGATATAAAGGTTTTTAGGTGGATTATCTAAAATCTTTTATTCATAGGGCTATATCATCTGCAAATTGAGATAAGTTGAATATTTCCTTGACTTTCATTTTTCTTTTGTTCTCTCTCTTTTTCACTCACTTGCCTACTGTTCTGGCTAAGAATTTTTATCACAATTATTGCATATGTGGGGACATCCTTTCTCTGATTTCAGAGGAGATGGTTTCAGCCTATCCCCATGTAGTACAATGGTAAGCATTCATTATTCTCTATCATTCTATTATTCTGTTTTATAATCATTTCCTGAAATACACCACAATTTAATTTAAAAGTGTGGATTCTCTGGTAATGGTGGAGAGGTTTTTTTTTTTAGATGCCAAGAGGAAAGTTGCATGCATTTCTATGAAGAAGAGGCCTTGAAGCACACTTGCACGTCAGAAAACCAGGTCCGTTGGGAGAGGCATGTGGAGGAGTCTTCTGCTTCTAAAATGTCCTCCCTTTCTTCCTCTGGGCTTTGCTTCTGTCCATTGATGAGAATATAATGATTTTGTTCTCTCTCTATTCCTTGCTTGTGTACATGTTTGGGAATATACACCATGTTTAAGTTAGCCTGCACGGATGTCTTTTTTATCTGGTCGGTGATTCTGGAAAAAAGGTGTGGGGGACACCCATTCAAAGGGTCCTAGGTGTTGTTGTGAGGCTGTGCCCAGAACCCCCAAGTGACAGCCTCCCTCCACTCAGAAAAACACACGGCAGTTGGAATCACATGCTCATCATTTTATTGGTGAGGAGACACAGACCACGCTGATCTGTGGGATTGGCAACGGAGGATGGTATCTTCTTGTGCCCCCTTTCTGAAAGGAAAGAGGAAAGCCTGTTATGGAAGGCAGGGCAGGAAGGGGGTGTTTCCTGCCTCCAGCATTCACTGTGGTCAGCTTGGCGACCTGTGTCTGCTTTTCCTCTCCTGTCCCCTTCCTATCCTTCCTCACTTATATTTATTTATGTTTGGCAAAGAATCTACTGCATCCTTTGCTCTAATACAGTGCTTCTAAGATGAAGAAACCTATCTTTCTATTTTGTCCTTTCTGTTTGCAACAAAAATGTTGGAGACTGTATTTACAAAGGCCTCACAGGGGAGTGTGGCCAGGAGTATCAGGCCCAGAGCACCAGGGTGTGATCTTGACCATGGGAGACACTGGGTCTCCAAGGCCCACAGGTGGGTGGAGCTGGGCTGCCCAGAGCTGCACTAGCCAGGAGCCAGCCATCTTTGTGCAGAGGAAGGTCCCGCGGGCCAATGTTCTACAAAATCTCAATTTTCTTCTCTTTTCTTTTGCCCATCCTGGGGCTTGAACTCAGGGCCGGGGCACTATCCCTGAACTTCTTTTGGCTCAAGGCTAGCACTCTACCACTTGAGCCACAGCGCCACTTTCGGCTCTTCCCAAATATGGTGCGGAGGAATCAAACCCAGGGCTTCATGTATGGGAGGAGAGCACTCTACCGCTAAGCCACATTCCCAGCCTTCAAATCACAATTTTCTTGGAGTATTACCTCTTTTTTTTTTTTTTAAAGAAATGATCTTTCTGGCCCTAGTATCTCAATAGTCATAAACGTAATGGGAGGCAAGACTATATAAATTCACCATGTTTAAATTGAATTCATAGGGATACTTTCCAAAAGTACAGGCATTAGAGATTTTCCACCAGAGAAAACTTTATCATACCTGATATTGACTTGCGGGTTACTGAGGAAGTTGGCCTTGTGGGGGTCCTTGTTGTTGGGGTCGTTGCTGTGGGGGTCTCTGCTGCTGGCCTCCTTGCTGTGGGGGTCCCTGCTGTGGTGGTCTCTGTTGTTGGGGTCCTTGCTGGCCTCCCTGCTGTGGTGGTGCTTGCTGTGGGGGTCCCTGCTGTTGGGGTCCCTGCTGTGGTGGTCTCTGTTGTTGTGGTCCTTGCTGTGGAGGTCTCTGCTGCTGGCCTCCTTGTTGTGGGGGTCCTTGCTGGCCTCCCTGCTGTGGGGGTCCCTGCTGTGGTGGTCTCTGTTGTTGGGGTCCCTGCTGTGGGGGTCCCTGCTGTGGTGGTCTCTGTTGTTGGTGTCCCTTATGTGGGGGTCCCTGCTGTGGGGGTCCTTGCTGTGGGGGTCCCTGCTGTGGTGGTCTCTGTTGTTGGGGTCCTTGCTGTGGGGGTCTCTGCTGCTGGGCTCCTTGTTCTGGTGGTCCTTGCTGGCCTCCCTGCTGTGGGGGTCCCTGCAGTGGGGGACCTTGCTGTGGTGGTCTCTGTTGTTGGGGTCCCTGCTGCTGGCCTCCCTGCTGTGGGGGTCCCTGCTGTGGTGGTCTCTGTTGCTGGGGTCCCTGATGTGGGGGTCTCTGTTGTTGGGGTCCTTGTTGTGGGGGTCCTTGCTGAGGGGGTCCTTGTTGCTGTTGTGGGGGACCTTGCAGTTGGGGTCCTTGTTGCTGTTGTGGGGGTCCTTGTTGTTGGGGTCCTTGTTGCTGTTGTGGGGGTCCTTGCTGTGGGGGTCCTTGCAGTTGGGGCCTCTGCTGAGGATTGCCCTCACTGGATGCTGGGAATCCTCCAGGAAACACAGAGCCCAGTCCTGGGTTTCCAAATCCTGTGTTTGTACAGCAAGAACCCAAGCGCTCAGGGATGGAAAGCTCATCTCCTCCACTCTCCCCATGGCCTGACCTGTCCCCCACCTCTCCCCGGCTGCCCTGCGGACCCCTCCCCACCTCGCCCCGGTGACCCCCCGCCTGCCACCTCTGCACTGCAGCCTTCTCCACAGACCAAGGGGACCAAAGACAGAGGGGATTCGAAGCACCTGACTCACTTTCCCGGGACCCTCCTGTCCTCCATCCACTGTGTAATAAAACTAGAGAGGTCTGCTTCCTCCATGACTGCGCCATACGGGATCTTTCTACCAATGGCATCCTTGACTTGCCATTTCCTTACTCAATGTGTCCAACTGGGCCCAGGTTGCATTTTAGACAGGTATGTCTTCGACTTGCTATAAGGAGTCAGAGGTTGCCATTCTCCCGCAAATGCAACAGTCCTGTCTCTCTCTCTCATCTCCCTCTCTCCTGTAAGCTCCCTCCCTGCACGCTAGAGTCCCAGCCCCAGCACCTGTTTCCCCTACCTTGACCTTGACCATATCTCTGAGCAGAGCTCAGGGCCAGCAGGGCCGCGGTGAGCAGAACCAACAGCATCGTGGAGGAGGCTCTGGAGTTGCTCTGGAGTCTGCGCTGGGAAGCAGGGCCGCTGGCTTTATAAGGAGGAACAGAAGAATGGAGCTTTGAGCTCGGCCCAGTGATCCACCTGACAGAGCGGAGGCCTCGCATCCCTGACTCTTATTCTGGATTGGAGCCTGGAAGGATGGGCCGGGAGGAGGTTGCCAATGTCCTTTCTACAGGGTATGGTGTGTTATCTGTGCAAAGTTTTGGAAGAATTTTTTTTTGTGGGGGTTAGGGGAGTGTTTTCTTTGTGCTGGGGTCTTTCTGCAACGGGTTAAAATGCAATGGGGAAAACTGCCTGAGAGTCTGTGGTGGGCTTCTAATCACTGATGCCTTGCTGTTGAGGAAACAGATTTTATTCTTTACACTATCCAAGCAGAATTGACCACACACAGTCTGTCCCGGGGACTCGGTAGTGCAGGGGCATGTCTACCCCTTTTGCGACCAGCCATGGTGTGATCATTTCCTGTCCATGTTGGACGTAGCATCTTGGTGGTGAGGGGTTGTGTTTGCAGCAGGCCTCCTTCCACTTTTTCTGCTCTATCTTCTTCTCCCTCGATGATCTGGGAACACCGGTGACTTAGCATTTCCCCACCGTGCTAGTCTGGTTTGGTGGTTCATTTTAGTTCAGCTCTGGTGTTAGTTGGGAGGCTGGTTTGGTTGGAGGTGAGACAAGGAGGGCCGTGAGACTGGAAATCCTAGCATCCATCTTTCTGGTGTGGACATTTGGGCTGCCATGTACTACTCTTGTCCGGTCTGAGGAAGGTACACTGTCAGATGGTGTGATTCTGGTGCTACCACCAGGATGGCACAATGGTGGACATATTTGGAAGTGGGTGCATTGGCTCTATGGAAAGTAGAGACCTTCCTCCTGGACTTACAGATTTTGTGGCAGATACTACACGTGGCTGCTCTGTTGTGGCAGGTCCCTCTGGCTGACACGAGGGTCTCTGATTTTGGCAGGTGTGAAGTGGGAAAGAAATTGGTGATGAGAGGTTCTGGCGGAGGAGTGTGTGCTAGAACATCGATCAGGACAGGAACGTTCCAGAGGAAAAACAGGGGTCAGGGTTCAGAGCAGATTTGCTCGTCAGTGTTGGCAGACTCAGGAACATAACTTGAAGTGCTTGGTCATCGTGCCAGGAGTGCCTTTGTCTGAGCCCTTTTCATGACCTTCTCAGATTAGATGCATGAGAGAAAATGTCATCCTATGTAAGAAAAATATCACCTGTGAACTCACCAGACACAACCCACGCCTAGGTGAAGGAGGAGCTGAGAGTGAATTCTGGTGGTTTGTAATGGAAGGGCTGACATTGCGTCATGAAGTCTCTGTTCAGGTTCTCAGCACCTGGGGGTTGTGGGGGTGGTGAAGCACCTCTCAGTAGTGTGTATATGAAACTTAAATATGCCAACAGAATGCAGGTTTCCACACACTAAAACCTGCTTTGATCTGTATCCATTCTTCATGGCTGTCCCACATTAAAAAAAAATAATGGTGGATGTGGTTGCCAGGCATGAATGGAACCCACAGCGTCATTAAATGGTTTACATAATGTGTTGAGCACTGAATTATTAATTCCAAGTTACTAACATGGATGAACACAAATCAGAGAGAAGTTAAACACAGGTAAATTGCAAACTATGAAACAGAATATACCTTAATTTGCATGCTAGAAAACGAGAATGCAGCATTCAGTTTAGCCATGGCTATGAAGCATATTAGTTGGTGGGCAGGGTGCTTAAGTAAGAATTGATCTGAGCTGCTTTTGGAAGGCTGTTTTCCAGGAAGACAGAGTTGAGCTCATTCACTCCCACAGGGCAATGCATGGAGTTTGTCACAGAAGTTAACAGTTGAGAACTTCATTGCACACTTGTCAGTCCAAGACATGTAAAGCTCTGAGTCAACCCAGGGGAAACCACAGCCTGTGATACTGGGCCTCACTTTTTTCCTGTTTGCCCAGCCATGCTAACTTTCTTACACATTACATTCAGGATAGTAGTGGCAGAATATGTTCTTGGGAATGCTGTGGATGCCTTCATAGCTCTGGGGAACTTCCTTGAGTGGGTCCAGAGACGAAGGATCTCCTCTGCGGATGCCATTCTCACTGCTCTTGCTGTCTCCCAGATTGGTTTGCTTTGAGTCATCATGGTATATGAGTCTGTTGCAATGTTCGGTCCCATATTGCAGGGGAAAGACCAGACTGGTGTTTGGCATTGGTTGGGCAATAGCCAACTATTTAGCAGCTGGATGGCTACTGTACTCATCATATTTTATTTTCTCAAGATAGCTAACTTTTCCAACTTGACTTTCCTTCACCTAAGGAGACGAGTCCCACATGTCATTGTGTTTGGGCTTTTGGGGACTTTGGCGTTGCATTATCCAGCAGAGGCTTTAGAAGGTGACAATGGTTGCGGCCGTTAGGGAATCTTCCTGATCATCTTAGGTCTGGTGTTCCTTGTGGGAAATTTAGGAAATGGATTCCTAGCCTTGGTGAATGGTGTGGATTGCGTCAGGAGGAGAAAGATCTCTTTCACTGATCTCATTCTCCCTACCCTGGGAATCTGTAGAGTCGGGATGCTTTCTACAACATTCACAGGTTTGCTGATAGGAACACTGAAGCCGGGGTTGTGGAACATGGACAAAATATCAAGGACAATCCTTTTAACGTGGGTTGTGACCAATCATTTCAGCAGTTGGCTTGCCAAGAGCCTCAGCACCTTTTAGTTCTCAAGATAGCCAACTTCTCCAACTCCTTTTTCCTTTCTAAAGTGGAGAGTTCGAAGAGTGATTTCCTTGATGATTCTGGGCTCTCTCGTCATCTTGTGCATCAATGGTTTTCTGGTGAACACAGCTATCAACCGTTGGATTGTTGAGTCCAAAGGAAACACATGTTCCTTTTCCAGGTCAAAGCCTTCAGTACTGGTTTCCACAAATGTTTTTATCTCCATCAGTCTTTTCCTTTGCATAACATTTGCCATATCCTTTTTTTTAATTTTGTGAAATACATTTTTATTTTATTTTATTTTTTGTTGTTGAGGTCTTTTTTATTTTTATTTGTTTATTAATTGAACACAAATTTTTTTTTACAAGGTGTGCAAAAAGGGTACAGTTACATAGTAAGGAATTGTGTACATTTCTTGTGATATCTTACGTCCTGTTTTTCTATCCCTTCTCTAGGTCAGGTAGACATATATACAATATACAGTGTATCAAGAACATATACAGTATTCACAGACTTGGTCTTTACTGTCTCTCCGTCTCCCTTTGTTAATAGTCATATATCAGGGAGATCATGCCCCTTTGTTTTCTGTGTTCTAGGCTTGTCTCGCTCAACATTATTTGTTTGAGTTCTGACCATTTCCCTGCGAATAACAATATTTCACCATTCCTAATCGCTATGTAGTATTCCATTGTGTATAAGTACCATATTTTTTTTGATCTATTCGTCTGTGGAGCGGCATCTGGGTTGTTTCCATATTTTGGCTATTGTGAATTGTGCCGCGATAAACATGGAAGTACAAATGTCTTTTTGATATCTTGGGGTTTGCTGTTTAGGATAGATGCCTAGGAGAGGTATGGCCGGGTCATAGGGTAAGTCTATATTGAGCTTTATGAGAAATCTCCATACTGTTCTCCAAAGTGGTTGTAGTAATTTGCACTCCCACCAACAATAGAGAAGGGTTCCTCTTTCCCCGCACCCCCTCCAGCATTTGTTGTTGCCTGAGTTCAGAGTATAGGCCATTCTAACTGGGGTGAGGTGGTATCTCAGGGTTGTTTTTATTTGCATTTCCTTTACCACCAGGGATGTTGAGCATTTCCTCATGTGTTTCTTTGCCATTTTTATATCTTCTCTTGTGAAGTCTCTCTTTAGCTCCTTTGCCCATTTCCTAATAGTCGCCATATCCTTAATAGGCTTTGTCCTGCTTATCTTCTCTCTGTGGACACAATGTAAGAAGATGCAGTACTGTGGCCAGGGTCTCCGAGATGCCAGCACCACCGCCCACGTGAGGGTCTTGGACACAGTGATTGCCTTCCATTTTCTGTATAGCATTTTTTTCGTCTGTCTCATCCTACGGATTTGGAGCCATAAATTTCTGGAAACGGATCATACCATTTGGCTGTCTGAGGTGGCTGTAATTGCCTTTCCTTCATTCCATTGCTATGTCTTAATCTTGGGGAACAGCAAACTGAACTGGGCCTTCTTGGACATACTTCAGTGGCTTGGGTTCAGGGCCAGAGACCCAGGTACCCCAGGACCACTGAGATGACTTGGGGATATGTTTGAGTCATCTAGACAGTGATCACTTCCTAAGCAATCTGTTTACCTTATCCATGTGTGTTTCCTCCATATTCCTACGTTCCGTGTAATTGTGAGAATTTACAGATGAAATGCTTGGGGTTAGCCTTGTTCAATCCCATTACAACTTTCCTGGAATGTGTTCATTAATAGTCACTCACAAAATGACTTAACATGCAGTACGTTTTTTATTGTAACATGATTTTAGTGGGCAGTCATTAACTTCGATGTGATTTGAGAATAGCCTATAATATAAAAGAAACCTACATGGAGGGAAACCCTAAATTATGTTCACGTCAAGTCATTTCAAATCTAAAAACGTGCTGAAATGTCAGGTAAGAAATGATACATAACAGAGTTAAAATGCCCAAATTCCATTGCTTCAAATGGAAGAGCTACCTGACCAGGTTATTTAGGCTTTCCTCAGAACCACAAGGGTGTTGTAATCCAGCGTCGTGGTGGGTATTGCTAGTTTCCTCATGAAGAATTCCCAGTCCGTACATAACATTAGCATGAAGAAGTAGTCTGTATTTGTGGGCTGGTCATGCCGGTGTTGTCAGTGTTTGTGTCTTATGCACAGTAAAGATACGCGCAAGCACGAGTGATCTGCACTTATTTTAGCAGGGTCAGTTTTGTGGAAACCTCTAAGAAAATAGAAAATATTCTGAGAAGAAATGTTTGGAAGATGCCGGGCCATGCAATTGCATTCTGTAAGCAGTAACGAGGCAGTCAGATCCACCACAGATAAGCAAGGTCAAATTGGGCATTTCTGCACAGCTTGTACATTAGGTGTTGAATCTTACAGGCTGGCATTTGAATTTGATAGATTCAAATCATGCAGATTTGATAGGGCAAATTAAACAGCAAAAGCATGAAAGCGAATATGTGTTCATTTGCATGCTAGCAAATGAGAGTTCGACTTTCCTGTAGACACCAGCTATTAGAGCTGTGACATTTGCGAGGGATGAGATTCTTGGGGTCCATTGTGGTAATTAGAGTTCTGCTAGGCATTGTGCCCAGAAAATGGAAAACATAGAAGGCTATATTCACTCTAGGAGACGTGAATAATCTCACTTTGTTGCATTGGGGATCTGCCTGTGGGTGGAGACAGTTCTGGAAGATGCAGTGCTCTGATCACAGAGTCTGAGATCCCCCAGTCCCAAGTCCCTATGGCCATGCTGCCCTCTCCTTGGTAATCATGTGCTCCTTATATCCATGTTGGAGCAATGACAGTCTGCAGAGTGAATCACTGACCATGCTTTGTCTGGATGCTGAGACAATCAAGTAATTCGACTCTTACCGTCAAGGAAATAGGAAGTGGAGACAGGACTTCCTGTGATTTCTGTGGCAGGTGAGCTGCTGGGTGAAAGAAAGTAATGCTGGCATCATTGAATTGTGCATGGCCACCATAGTTCTTGCTGCTAGGAAATTGGTATGACCATTCTTTCCCCTTTATTGCCAAGTGAGGTACAGAGGGGTAACGGCTTCATATATAAGGCAGTGAATACATTTCTTGTTCAACTTGTTGCCACCTCCCTCATTTTTTCTCCTGTCTCCCACTCTTCCCATCCCCCTACCATGAGTTGTACTGTTCGTTTACTCCAAATGGTTTTGTAAGTGTTGTTTTTGGATCGGTTGTCTTTTTATCCTTTGTCTCTCGATTTTGATATTGCCTTTCCCTTCCCTGGTTCGAATACATGCATAAACAGTATCCAGGGTATTCAGATAAGATACAATGATAGCGGGGGTAAAACCACAGGAAGGGAAAACAAGTGGAACAAACAAAAGGTACAGTTTCACATGGCATGTTGAAAATAATTACAATGATATAACACTTGTATCCATAATGTGGAGTTCATTTCACTTAGCATCATCTTATGTGTTCATAAGGGCCTAGGTATTGTGCTCCTGTGATCCTCTGCTGTAACTAGCATAAACCTTCACTAATTATTCCCTATGCAGGAAACCAGAGTCCATGTTTCTTTGGGTCTGGCTTCACTTAGTATAATTTTTTGGAAGTCCTTCCATTTCCTTACAAATGGGGCAATGTCATTCATTCTGATAGAGGGTTTGCCACGAGAAATCATGCTTCCAGTTTTGAGTTCTACTTGGTGGTCCAAGGCTTCCCACGAGTCTGTGATCCCAGGACTGTCCCTCGCGAGGAAATGCAGAATGCAAGTGTTGTGCCCAAGTCACGAGACGACCACCAAGAAAGACCACCAAGAAGACCACCGAGAGCCAGACATTCTGAAATGCAAAAGCAAGGCTTTATTCGGGCGGACTGCAGCTCGGGCCTCATCCTACACTCTGATGTAGCGGAGGCTAGGAGGAAGGCCCTGAGCTGAAATTTCACACAGCTTATAAAGGCAAAAAACCACAAAGTTACAGCAACCACGTGTTCAAGCAAGATTAGGATGTGGGTACAAATCGGATTGGCTCAGGGCTAAAGACAGTCCGGGGCAGTTAGAGTTAATTATTCCCAGGCAGTTAGAGTTAAGCAGAGAGTTTCCTGACTGGCTGGGCCCTGATAAGCTTGTCCTGTAGATGGAGTAACTGGTGGTCTGGGTTTGCTCACCGGGCCCGCTTTTCTTAGGCTAGCATAGTCATTTACTGGAATTTATGTGGATCTAAGGTCAGCTATAGTACCTAGTGGAGCCTGACTTCAAAATGGCTTTAGTCTGGCTCTTCACAAGGTGTAGTTCTGGAGTGTCAGGGGAGGTCAGAATGGGGAGAGGAGCCGTCCCTGGCACCCAAAGTCTGAAGTTCCAGCCCATGAAGTTCCAGCAGCTGCAACCACTGCACAGGGCTCAGATTGCGGCCAGGAATGTCTGCTTTTCATGTTTTCTTCTTACTTGCACCCATCTGGGACACTCAGAAGGGGCCTAGGCCTAGCCCAGGCATCCTCTGCTCCTACATGGTGCTTGTGCTTCTATCCTAGGGTGCTTAACGTTTATTCATGCCTGTGCACTGGTGAGAATTTTTGAGCAGTGGTGGGTTTACACACACACACACACACACACACACACACACAGACACACACACCCATAGTTGCTTCAGTGGATTCAGAGTAAGGTGGCCCACACCTATCTCTACCGTAGGTGGACTTTAGGGTCCATGTTTTTCCTGAAGAATGAGGCTCTCCATCACAGTATTAGATAACCCTGGATGGCTTTAGGAAGGACTGTGGGAAACACAGGCCTAGGCCTGTGTGCAAACCCAATCTTGATATGTCTATGAAACTTCTGTACTTGCAAGTTCCACAGACTAGTTTTAGACCCTCGCCACCTTCCAGAATTTTGAAATGTTCCTTGTCTAGAATTCAGGCAGTCAGCCTGAATTCAAAAGCAGATATAGGTGGAAAAATCAACAGAAGAATGCAAATGACATGTCTTTATTTGCATGCCAGCCCTTCGCGACCATCAGCCAGTGGACATTCTGTGTGTGAGGAGCTCTGCTCTGCACTGGACAGAGCTCAGAGAACTGCCTGGATACACACAGTAGCAGGAGGAACTTGACCACCACGGCTACTGGCAAATCTTGCTATTTGATATGGTCTGAACACGAAGGCTTTTTTTTTTTAATACACGTTCAAGAAGCAGATAGAGTCTTTCAAGCACATGTCAGCGACGTTGAGAATCGGGGCATCTGGTGTCAGAAGATGGCTGTTGTAAGGGGCATGTTTACATTCGTTTTCATTGTGGAACTTATCCTGGGCAATGTAGGAAATGGCTTCATAGCACTGGTGAACTGCCTGGACTGGGTCAAAAGGAGGAAGATCTCTTCAGTGGACCACATTCTCACTGCTTTGGCCATCTCCAGAATCGGTCTGCTCTGGTCAGTTGTTCTAAGCGTATTTATATTTGTCCTATACCCGGCCAGAGGTACCGCTGGATATAAACAAGGAATTATTTTTATTATCTGGATAGTCACTAACCACTTTAGCATCTGGCTTGCTACAATCCTCAGCCTCTATTATTTTCTGAAGATAGCCAGTTTTCCTAATTCCATTTTTCTTTACCTAAAGGGGAGAGTGAAAAGCATCGTTTCGGGAACATTGCTTTTGTCCATAGTCATCTTGTGCTTGAATTTTGTGCTGATCAACGCAACTCTTGATGAATCTAAGAGGAACACATCTTATGAATACACTTCACGTAACGTTACAGCCTTTTTAGTAACTTTCACGGTGTACCTTTCCATGCCCTACATTGTGTCCCTGGTGATGTTTCTCCTGCTGATCTTCTCTCTGTGGAAACATCATCAAACCATGTACCACCATGGCTATGGAGACAGAGATGTCAGCACCGTCGCCCACATCAGAGCCTTGCAAATGGTGGTTGCCTTCCTCCTCTTGTATTCCATTTTCATTTTGACTCTTGTGGTACAATATTGGAGCATAGATCCCCTGAAAACATACTGGCACATCTTGTTTTGCCAGGCTGTTGGAATGGTGTTTCCTTCAGGCCACTCCTGGGTCCTTGTTCTGGGAAACAGCAAGCTGAGGCGCGCCTCTCAGTTGGTGCTACGGCAGCTACAGTGCAGTCTCAGGCCCAGGCCCAAGGAGCTGGAACCGCCACGGTCCTAAACCAGCTTTCTTCTCATTAAAGCTGGATCTCTGTCCCTTGAGCCCCACATCCCCTTCCAGCTTTTTGGTGGTTACTTGGAGACAGGAGTCTCCCGGACTTGCCTCACCATCTAGTTTTGAACCTCAGTCCTCAAATCTCAACATCCTGAGCAGCTGGGATTACAGCTGGAGCACTGCTACTTGGTTCCTAATTACTTATTCAGGCTATTGAGAACTGACTTGTTTCTCAGCACATTTGCTTTTTGTTTAGAAACTCTACTGACTTTTGCATGATGGTTTTGCCATCATAAACACATTGCTAAGTATATTCAGATATAAAGGTTTTTAGGTGGATTATCTAAAATCTTTTATTTATAGGGCTATATCATCTGCAAATTGAGATAAGTTGAATATTTCCTTGACTTTCATTTTTCTTTTGTTCTCTCTCTTTTTCAATCACTTGCCTACTGTTCTGGCTAAGAATTTTTATCACAATTATTGCATATGTGGGGACATCCTTTCTCTGATTTCAGAGGAGATGGTTTCAGCCTATCCCCATGTAGTACAATGGTAAGCATTCATTATTCTCTATCATTCTATTATTCTGTTTTATAATCATTTCCTGAAATACACCACAATTTAATTTAAAAGTGTGGATTCTCTGGTAATGGTGGAGAGGGTTTTTTTTTTTTTTAGATGCCAAGAGGAAAGTTGCATCACGTTTCTATGAAGAAGAGGCCTTGAAGCACACATGCACCTGAGAAAACCAGGTCCGTCGTGAGAGGCATGTGGAGGAGTCTTCTGCTTCTCAAACGTCCTCCCTTTCTTCCTCTGGGCTTTGCTTCTGTCCATTGATGAGAATATAATGATTTTGTTCTCTCTCTATTCCTTGCTTATATACATGTTTGGGAATATACACCATGTTTAAGTTAGCCTGCACGGATGTCTTTTTCATCTGGTCGGTGATTCTGGAAAAAAGGTGTGGGGGACACCCATTCAAAGGGTCCTAGGTGTTGTTGTGAGGCTGTGCCCAGAACCCCCAAGTGACAGCCTCCCTCCACTCAGAAAAACACACGGCAGTTGGAATCACATGCTCATCATTTTATTGGTGAGGAGACACAGACCACGCTGATCTGTGGGATTGGCAACGGAGGATGGTATCTTCTTGTGCCCCCTTTCTGAAAGGAAAGAGGAAAGCCTGTTATGGAAGGCAGGGCAGGAAGGGGGTGTTTCCTGCCTCCAGCATTCACTGTGGTCAGCTTGGCGACCTGTGTCTGCTTTTCCTCTCCTATCCCCTTCCTATCATTCCTCACTTATATTTATTTATGTTTTGCAAAGAATCTACTGCATCCTTTGCTCTAATACAGTGCTTCTAAGATGAAGAAACCTATCTTTCTATTTTGTCCTTTCTGTTTGCAACAAAAATGTTGGAGACTGTATTTACAAAGGCCTCACAGGGGAGTGTGGCCAGGAGTATCAGGCCCAGAGCACCAGGGTGTGATCTTGACCATGGGTTACACTGGGTCTCCAAGGCCCACAGGTGGGTGGAGCTGGGCTGCCCAGAGCTGCACTAGCCAGGAGCCAGCCATCTTTGTGCAGAGGAAGGTCTCCGGGGCCAAGGTTCTACAAAATCTCAATTTTCTTCTCTTTTCTTTTGCCCGTCCTGGGGCTTGAACTCAGGGCCGGGGCACTATCCCTGAACTTCTTTTGGCTCAAGGCTAGCACTCTACCACTTGAGCCACAGCGCCACTTTCGGCTCTTCCCAAATATGGTGCGGAGGAATCAAACCCAGGGCTTCATGTATGGGAGGAGAGCACTCTACCGCTAAGCCACATTCCCAGCCTTCAAATCACAATTTTCTTGGAGTATTACCTCTTTTTTTTTTTTTTTTTAAAGAAATGATCTTTCTGGCCCTAGTATCTCAATAGTCATAAACGTAATGGGAGGCAAGACTATATAAATTCACCATGTTTAAATTGAATTCATAGGGATACTTTCCAAAAGTACAGGCATTAGAGATTTTCCACCAGAGAAAACTTTATCATACCTGATATTGACTTGCGGGTTACTGAGGAAGTTGGCCTTGTGGGGGTCCTTGTTGTTGGGGTCGTTGCTGTGGGGGTCTCTGCTGCTGGCCTCCTTGCTGTGGGGGTCCCTGCTGTGGTGGTCTCTGTTGTTGGGGTCCTTGCTGGCCTCCCTGCTGTGGTGGTGCTTGCTGTGGGGGTCCCTGCTGTTGGGGTCCCTGCTGTGGTGGTCTCTGTTGTTGTGGTCCTTGCTGTGGAGGTCTCTGCTGCTGGCCTCCTTGTTGTGGGGGTCCTTGCTGGCCTCCCTGCTGTGGGGGTCCCTGCTGTGGTGGTCTCTGTTGTTGGGGTCCCTGCTGTGGGGGTCCCTGCTGTGGTGGTCTCTGTTGTTGGTGTCCCTTATGTGGGGGTCCCTGCTGTGGGGGTCCTTGCTGTGGGGGTCCCTGCTGTGGTGGTCTCTGTTGTTGGGGTCCTTGCTGTGGGGGTCTCTGCTGCTGGGCTCCTTGTTCTGGTGGTCCTTGCTGGCCTCCCTGCTGTGGGGGTCCCTGCAGTGGGGGACCTTGCTGTGGTGGTCTCTGTTGTTGGGGTCCCTGCTGCTGGCCTCCCTGCTGTGGGGGTCCCTGCTGTGGTGGTCTCTGTTGTTGGGGTCCCTGCTGCTGGCCTCCCTGCTGTGGGGGTCCCTGCTGTGGTGGTCTCTGTTGCTGGGGTCCCTGATGTGGGGGTCTCTGTTGTTGGGGTCCTTGTTGTGGGGGTCCTTGCTGAGGGGGTCCTTGTTGCTGTTGTGGGGGTCCTTGTTGTTGGGGTCCTTGTTGCTGTTGTGGGGGTCCTTGTTGTTGGGGTCCTTGTTGCTGTTGTGGGGGTCCTTGCTGTGGGGGTCCTTGAGGTTGGGGTCTCTGCTGAGGATTGCCCTCACTGGATGCTGGGAATCCTCCAGGAAACACAGAGCCCAGTCCTGGGTTTCCAAATCCTGTGTTTGTACAGCAAGAACCCAAGCGCTCAGGGATGGAAAGCTCATCTCCTCCACTCTCCCCATGGCCTGACCTGTCCCCCATCTCTCCCCGGCTGCCCTGCGGACCCCTCCCCACCTCATCCCGGTGACCCCCCGCCTGCCACCTCTGCACTGCAGCCTTCTCCACAGACCAAGGGGACCAAAGACAGAGGGGATTTGAAGCACCTGACTCACTTTCCCGGGACCCTCCTGTCCCCCATCCATTGTGTAATAAAACTAGAGAGGTCTGCTTCCTCCATGACTGCGCCATACGGGATCTTTCTACCAATGGCATCCTGGCCTTGCCATTTCCTTACTCAATGTGTCCAACTGGGCCCAGGTTGCATTTTAGACAGGTATGTCTTCCACTTGCTATATGGAGTCAGCGGTTGCCATTCTCCCGCAAATGCAACAGTCCTGTCTCTTTCTCTCATCTCCCTCTCTCCTGTAAGCTCCCTCCCTGCATGCTAGAGTCCCAGCCCCAGCACCTGTTTCCCCTACCTTGACCTTGACCATATCTCTGAGCAGAGCTCAGGGCCAGCAGGGCCGCGGTGAGCAGAACCAACAGCATCGTGGAGGAGGCTCTGGAGTTGCTCTGGAGTCTGCGCTGGGAAGCAGGGCCGCTGGCTTTATAAGGAGGAACAGAAGAATGGAGCTTTGAGCTCGGCCCAGTGATCCACCTGACAGAGCAGAGGCCTCGCATCCCTGACTCTTATTCTGGATTGGAGCCTGGAAGGATGGGCCGGGAGGAGGTTGCCAATGTCCTTTCTACAGGGTATGGTGTGTTATCTGTGCAAAGTTTTGGAAGAATTTTTTTTTGTGGGGGTTAGGGGAGTGTTTTCTTTGTGCTGGGGTCTTTCTGCAACGGGTTAAAATGCAATGGGGAAAACTGCCTGAGAGTCTGTGGTGGGCTTCTAATCACTGATGCCTTGCTGTTGAGGAAACAGATTTTATTCTTTACACTATCCAAGCAGAATTGACCACACACAGTCTGTCCCGGGGACTCGGTAGTGCAGGGGCATGTCTACCCCTTTTGCGACCAGCCATGGTGTGATCATTTCCTGTCCATGTTGGACGTAGCATCTTGGTGGTGAGGGGTTGTGTTTGCAGCAGGCCTCCTTCCACTTTTTCTGCTCTATCTTCTTCTCCCTCGATGATCTGGGAACACCGGTGACTTAGCATTTCCCCACCGTGCTAGTCTGGTTTGGTGGTTCATTTTAGTTCAGCTCTGGTGTTAGTTGGGAGGCTGGTTTGGTTGGAGGTGAGACAAGGAGGGCCGTGAGACTGGAAATCCTAGCATCCATCTTTCTGGTGTGGACATTTGGGCTGCCATGTACTACTCTTGTCCGGTCTGAGGAAGGTACACTGTCAGATGGTGTGATTCTGGTGCTACCACCAGGATGGCACAATGGTGGACATATTTGGAAGTGGGTGCATTGGCTCTATGGAAAGTAGAGACCTTCCTCCTGGACTTACAGATTTTGTGGCAGATACTACACGTGGCTGCTCTGTTGTGGCAGGTCCCTCTGGCTGACACGAGGGTCTCTGATTTTGGCAGGTGTGAAGTGGGAAAGAAATTGGTGATGAGAGGTTCTGGCGGAGGAGTGTGTGCTAGAACATCGATCAGGACAGGAACGTTCCAGAGGAAAAACAGGGGTCAGGGTTCAGAGCAGATTTGCTCGTCAGTGTTGGCAGACTCAGGAACATAACTTGAAGTGCTTGGTCATCGTGCCAGGAGTGCCTTTGTCTGAGCCCTTTTCATGACCTTCTCAGATTAGATGCATGAGAGAAAATGTCATCCTATGTAAGAAAAATATCACCTGTGAACTCACCAGACACAACCCACGCCTAGGTGAAGGAGGAGCTGAGAGTGAATTCTGGTGGTTTGTAATGGAAGGGCTGACATTGCGTCATGAAGTCTCTGTTCAGGTTCTCAGCACCTGGGGGTTGTGGGGGTGGTGAAGCACCTCTCAGTAGTGTGTATATGAAACTTAAATATGCCAACAGAATGCAGGTTTCCACACACTAAAACCTGCTTTGATCTGTATCCATTCTTCATGGCTGTCCCACATTAAAAAAAAATAATGGTGGATGTGGTTGCCAGGCATGAATGGAACCCACAGCGTCATTAAATGGTTTACATAATGTGTTGAGCACTGAATTATTAATTCCAAGTTACTAACATGGATGAACACAAATCAGAGAGAAGTTAAACACAGGTAAATTGCAAACTATGAAACAGAATATACCTTAATTTGCATGCTAGAAAACGAGAATGCAGCATTCAGTTTAGCCATGGCTATGAAGCATATTAGTTGGTGGGCAGGGTGCTTAAGTAAGAATTGATCTGAGCTGCTTTTGGAAGGCTGTTTTCCAGGAAGACAGAGTTGAGCTCATTCACTCCCACAGGGCAATGCATGGAGTTTGTCACAGAAGTTAACAGGTGAGAACTTCATTGCACACTTGTCAGTCCAAGACATGTAAAGCTCTGAGTCAACCCAGGGGAAACCACAGCCTGTGATACTGGGCCTCACTTTTTTCCTGTTTGCCCAGCCATGCTAACTTTCTTACACATTACATTCAGGATAGCAGTGGCAGAATATGTTCTTGGGAATGCTGTGGATGCCTTCATAGCTCTGGGGAACTTCCTTGAGTGGGTCCAGAGATGAAGGATCTCCTCTGTTGATGCAATTCTCACTGCTCTGGCTGTCTCCCAGATTGGCTTGCTCTGAGTCATCATGATATATGAGTCTGTTGTAATGTTCTGTCCCATAGTATGCAGGGGAAAGACCAGACTGGTGTTTGGCATTGCTTGGGCAATAGCCAACCATTTAGCAGCTGGATGGCTACTGTACTCATCATATTTTATTTTCTCAAGATAGCTAACTTTTCCAACTTGACTTTCCTTCACCTAAGGAGACGAGTCCCGCGTGTCATTGTGTTTGGCCTTTTGGGGACTTTGGCGTTTCAATACCCAGAAGAGGCTTTAGAAGGTGACAATGGTTGCGGCCGTACAGGGAATGTTCCTGATCATCTTAGGTCTGGTGTTCCTTGGGGGAAATTTAGGAAATGGATTCCTAGCCTTGGTGAATGGTGTGGATTGGGTCAGGAGGAGAAAGATCTCTTTCACTGATCTCATTCTCCCTACCCTGGAAATCTGTAGAATTGGGATGCTTTCTACAACATTCACAGGTTTGCTGATAGGAACACCAAAGCCGTGGTTGTGGAACATGGAGAAAATATCAAGGACAAACCTTTTAACGTGGGTTGTGACTGATCCTTTCAGCATCTGGCTTGCAAAGAGCCTCAGCACCTTTTTTTTTTTTTCAAGATAGACAACGTCTCCAACTCCTTTTTCCTTTATCTAAAGTGGAGAGTTTGAAGAGTGATTTCCTTGATGATTCTGGGCTCTCTCGTCATCTTGTGCATCAATGGTTTTCTGGTGAACACAGCTATCAGCGCTTGGATTGTTGCGTCCAAAGAAACGCGTCTTCTCTTTCCAGTTCAGAGACTTCAGTACTGGTTTCCTCACATGTTTTTATCTGCATCAGCCTTTTCCTTTTTATACCATTTGCCATGTCCTTAATAGCCTTCGTTCTGCTAATCTTCTCTCTGTGGACACACTATAAGAAGATGCAGGACTGTGGCCGGGGTCTTCGAGATGCCAGCACCAAGGCCCATGTGAGAGCCTTGCACACAGTGATTGCCTTCCTCTTTCTGTATAGCATTTTTTTCTTCTGTCTCATCATACTGATTTGGAACCATAAATTTCTGGAAACGGATCATAACATTTGGCCATCTAAAGTGGCTGTCATTGCCTTTCCTTCATTCCATTCTTATGTCTTAATCTTGGGGAAGAGCAAGCTGAACTAGGCCTTCTTGGACATACTTCAGTGGCTTGGGTTCAGGGCCAGAGACCCAGGTACCCCAGGACCACTGAGATGACTTGGGGATATGTTTGAGTCATCTAGACAGCGATCACTTCCTAAGAAATCTGTGTACCTAATCCATGTGTGCTTCCTCCAGATTCCTATGTTCCGTGTAATTCTGAGAATTTACAGATGAAAGGCTTGGGGTTAGCCCTGTTCAATCCCATTACAACTTTCCTGGAATGTATTCATTAATAGTCACTCACAAAATGACTTAACATGCAGTAAGTTTTTATTGTAACCTGATTTTAGTGGGCAGTCATTAACTTCGATGTGATTTGAGAATAATTAGCCTATAAAATAAAAGAAACTCGCATGAGGGGAAACCCTAAAATATGATCACGTCAAGTCATTTCAAGTCTAAAATCGTGCTGAAATGTCAGGTAAGAAATGATGCATAACAGAGTTCAATGCCCCAATTCCATTGCTTCAAATGGAAGAGCTGCCAGCCCAGGTTTTTTAGGCTTTCCTCAGAACCACAAGGTTTTGTAATCTAGCGTCGTGCTGGGTATTGCTAGTTTCCTCATGAAGAATTCCCAGTCCATACATAACAGTAGCACAAAGAAGTAGTCTGTATTTGTGGGCTGGTCATGTTGGTGTTGATGCATATATGTGTGTCAGTGTTTGTGTCTTCTGCACAGTAAAAGATATGTGTAAGCACAAGTGATCTGCACTTATCTTAGCAGGGTCAGTTTTGTGGAACCCTCCAAGAAAATAGAAAATATTCTGAGAAGAAATGTTTGGAAAATGCCGGGCCCCCATTTGCATTCTGTAAGCAGTAACGAGGCAGTCAGATCCACCACAGATAAGCAAGGTGAAGTTGTGCATTTCTGCACAGCTTGTACATTAGGTGTTGAATCTTACAGGCTGGCATTTGAATTTGATAGATTCAAATTATGCAGATTCGATGGGACAAACTAAACACCAAAAGCATGAAAGTGAATATGTGTGCATTTGCATGCTAGCAAATGAGAGTTCGACTTTCCCGTAGACACCAGCTATTAGAGCTGTGACCTTTGCGAGGGATGAGATTCTTGTGGTCCATTGTGGTAATTTAAAGTTCTGCTAGGCATTGTACCCAGAAAATGGAAAACATAGAAGGCTATATTCACTCTAGGAGACGTGAATAATCTCACTTTGTTGCATTGGGGATCTGCCTGTGGGTGGAGACAGTTCTGGAAGATGCAGTGCTCTGATCACAGAGTCTGAGACACCCCCCCCCCCCCAGTCCCAAGTCCCCACGGCCATGCTGCCCTCTCCTTGGTAATCATGTCCTCCTTATATCCATGTTGGAGCAATGACAATCTGCAGAGTGAATCATTGCCCTTGCTTTGTCTGGCTGCTGAAACAATCAAGTGATTTGACTCTTACCGTCAAGGAAATAGGAAGTGGAAACAGTACTTCCTGTGATTTCTGAGGCAGGTGAGATGCTGGGTGAAAGAAAGTAATGCTGGCATCATTGAATTCTGCATGGCCAACATAGTTCTTGCTGCTAGGAAATTGGTATGACCATTCTTTCCCCTTTATTGCCAAGTGAGGTACAGAGGGGTTATGGTTTCATATATACGGCAGTGAATACATTTCTTGTTCAACTTGTTGCCACTTCCCTCATTTTTCCTCCTGCCACCCCTTCTCCCCATCCCCCTACCATGAGTTGTACCATTGGTTTACACCAAATGGTTTTGTAAGTGTTGATTTTGGAATCGTTTGTCTTTTTTATCCTTTGTCTCTCGATTTTGATATTCCCTTTCCTTTCCCTATTTCGAATACATGCATATACAGTATCCAGGGTATTCAGATGAGATACAATGATAGCGGGGGTAAAACCAGAGGAAGGGAAAACAAGAGGAACAAAAAAAAGGTACAGTTTCACATGACATGTTGAAAATAATTACAAAAATGATATAACACTTGTATCCACAATGTGGAGTTCATTTCACTTAGCATTATTTTATGTGTTCATAAGTGCCTAGCTATTGGGCTCCTGTGATCCTCTGCTGTGACTAGCCTAAACCTTTACTAATTATTCCCTATGTTGGAAACCAGTATCTGTGTTTCTTTGGGTCTGGCTCACTTCACTTAGTATAATTTTTTGGAAGCCCTTCCATTTCCTTACAAATGGGGCAATGTCATTCATTCTGATAGAGGGTTTGCCATGAGAAATCATGCTTCCAATTTTGAGTTCTACTCGATGGTCCAAGGTTTCACACAAGTTTGTGATCCTAGGACTGTCTCTCGCGAGGAAATGCAGAATGCAAGTGTTATGCCCAAGTCTCGAGATGACCACCAAGAACGACCACCGAGAGCCAGATATTCCGAAATGCAAAAGCAAGGCTTTATTCGGGTGGGCTGCAGCTCGGGCCTCATCTTACACTCTGATGCAGCGGAGGCTAGGAGGAAGTCCCTGAGCTGAAATTTCACACAGCTTATAAAGGCAAAAAAACCACAAAGTTACCACAACCAGGTGTTCAAGCAAGTATAGGATACAGGTACAAATCAGATTGGCTCAGGGCTAGAGACATTCCGGGGCAGTTAGAGTTAAGTATTCCCAGGTGGTTAGAGTTAAGCAGAGAGTTTCCTGACTGGCTGGGCCCTGATAAGCTTGTCCTGTAGATGGGGTAACTGGTGGTCTGGGTTTGCTCACAGGGCCCACTTTTCTTAGGCTAGCATAGTCATTTACTGGAATTTATGTGGATCTAAGGTCAGCTATAGTACCTAGTGGAGCCTGACTTCAAAATGGCTTTAGTCTGGCTCTTCACAAGGTGTAGTTCTGGAGTGTCAGGGGAGGTCAGAATGGGGAGAGGAGCCGTCCCTGGCACCCAAAGTCTGAAGTTCCTGCCCATGAAGTTGCAATAGCTGCAACCACTGCATGGGGCTCTGATTCTGGCCAGGAATGTCTGCTTTTCATGTTTTCTTCTTACTTGCACCCATCTGGGACACTCAGAAGGGGCTAGGCCTAGGCATCCTCTGCTTCTACACAGTGCTTGTTCTTCTATCCTATGGGGCTTAACATTTATTCATGCCTGTGTACTGGTGAGAATTTTTGAGCAGTTCTGGGTTTACACACACATACACAAACACACATACACAAACAGCAACACATACACCCATAGTTGCTTCATTGGATTCAGAGTAAGGTGGCCCACACCTGTCTCTACCGTAGCTGGACTTTAGGGTCCATGTTTTTCCTGAGGAATGAGGCTCTCCATCACAGTATTAGATAACCCTGGATGGCTTTAGGAAGGACTGTGGGAAGCACAGGCCCAGGCCTGTGTGCAAACCCAATCTTGAGTTGTCTATGAAACTTCTGTGCTTGCAAATCCCACAGACAAGTTTTAGACCCTTGCCACCTTCCAGAATTTTGAAATGTTCCTTGTGTAGAATTCAGGCAGCCAGCCAGAATTCAAAAGCAGATATAGGTGGAAAAATCAACAGAAGAATGCAAATGACATGTCTTTATTTGCATGCCAGCCCTTCGCGACCATCAGCCAGTGGACATTCTGTGTGTGAGGAGCTCTGCTCTGCACTGGACAGAGCTCAGAGAACTGCCTGGATACACACAGTAGCAGGAGGAACGCAACCACCACCGCTACTGGCAAATCTTGCTATTTGATATGGTCTGAACACGAAGGCTTTTTTTTTTTTAATACATGTTCAAGAACAGATAGAGTCTTTCAAGCACATGTCAGCGACATTGAGAATCGGGGCATCTGGTTTCAGACCATGGCTGTTGTACGGGGCATGTTTACATTCGTTTTCATTGTGGAACTCATCCTGGGCCATGTAGGAAATGGCTTCATAGCACTGGTGAACTGCCTGGACTGGGTCAAAAGGAGGAAGATCTCTTCAGTGGACTACATTCTCACTGCTTTGGCCATCTCCAGAATCGGTCTGCTCTGGTCAGTAGTTCTAAATTTATTTATATTTGTGCTATACCCAGCCAGAGGTACCACTGAAAATAAACAAGGAATTACTTTTTTTTTCTGGATAGTCACTAACCACTTTAGCATCTGGCTTGCTACAATCCTCAGCCTCTATTATTTTCTGAAGGTCGCCAATTTTCCTAACTCCATTTTTCATTACCTAAAGGAGAGAGTGAAAAGCATCCTTTTGGGGACATTGTTTTTGTCCATCCTCAGCTTGTGCTTGAATTTTTTGCTGATCAACGCAACTCTTGATGAATCTAAGAGAAACTCATCTTATGAATACATTTCACGTAACTTTACAGACTTTTTATTAACTTTCACGGTGTACCTTTCCATGCCGTACATTGTGTCCCTGGTGACGTTTCTCCTGCTGATCTTCTCTCTGTGGAAACATCATCAAACCATGTACCACCATGGCCACGGAGACAGAGATGCCAGCACCATTGCCCACGTCAGAGCCTTGCAAATGGTGGTCGCCTTCCTCCTCTTGTATTCCATTTTCATTTTGACTCTTGTGGTACAATTTTGGGGCTCAGATTCCCTGAAAACATACCCAGGCATCTTGTTTTGCCCTGCTGTTGCAATGGTGTTTCCTTCAGGCCACTCCTGGGTCCTGGTTCTGGGAAACAGTAAGCTGAGGCGCGCCTCTCAGTCAGTGCTACAGCAGCTATGGTGCAGGCTCAGGCTCACGCCTAAGACCTTGGAATCGCCACGGCCCTAAACCATAACAGCTTTCCCTAAACCATACCAGCTTTCCGCTCACTTAAGGTGGAGCTCTGCTCCTTGAGCCATACATCCCCTTCTAGCTTTTTGGTGGATACTTGGAGACAAGAGTGTCATGGACTTGCCTGCCCATCTTGTTTTGAACTTCAGTCCTCAAATCTCAACATCCTGAGTAGCTGGGATTACAGCTGGAGCACTGCTACGTGGCTCCTAATTACGTATTCAGGAGATTGAGAACTGACTTGTTTCTCAGCACATTTGCTTTTTGTTTAGAAAATCTACTGACTTTTGCATGATGGTTTTGCCATCATAAACACATTGCTAAGAATATTCAGATATAAATGTTTCTAGGTGGATTATCTACAGTCTTCTATGTATAGGGTTATATCATCTGCAAATTGAGATAAGTTGAATATTTCTTTGACTTTCATTTCACTTTTATTGTCTCTCTTTTTCACTCACTTGCCTACAGTTCTGGCTAAGAATTTTATCACAATTATTGCATAAGAGGGGACACCCTTTTTCTTATTTCAGAGGAGATGGTCTCAGCCTATCCCCATGTAGTACAATGGTAAGCATTCATTATTCTCTATCATTCTATTATTCTGTTTTATAATCATTTCCTGAAATACACCAGAATTTAATTTAAATATGTGGATTCTCTGGTAATGGTGGAGAGAGTTGTTTTTTGTTTTTTGTTTTTTGATGCCAGGAGGAAAGTTGCATCGCGTTTCTATGAAGAAGAGTCCTTGAAGCACACTTCCACCTCAGAAAACCAGGTCTGTTGTGAGAGGCATGTGGAGGAACCATCTGCTTCTAAAATGTCCTCCCTTTCTTCCTCTGGGCTTTGCTTCTGTCCATTGATGAGAATATAATGATTTTGTTCTCTATTCCTTGCTTCTGTACATGTATGGGAATGTACACCATGTTTAAGTTAGCATGCACGGATGTCTTTTTTACGTGGGAGGTGATTCTGGAATAAAGGGTTAGGGGAACACCCATTCAAAGGGGTCCTAGGTGTTTCTGTGAGACTGTGTTAAGAACCCCCAAGTGACAGCCTCCCTCCACTCAGAAAAACACACAACAGTCGGTATCACATGCTCATCATTTTATTGGTGAGGAGACACAGACCGTGCTGATCTGGGGAATTGGCAATGGAGGATGGTATCTTCTTGCGCCCCCTTTCTGAAAGGAAAGAGGAAAGCCTGTTATGGAAGGCAGGGCAGGAAGGGGGTGTTTCCTGCCTCCAGCATTCACTGTGGTCAGCTTGGTGAGCTGTGTCTGCTTTTCCTCTCCTGTCCCCTCCCTGTCCTTCCTCACTTATATTTATTTATGTTTGGCAAAGAATCTACTGCATCCTTTGCTCTAAAACATTGCTTCTAAGATGAAGAAACCTATCTTTCTATTTTGTCCTTTCTGTTTGCAACCCGAAATGTTGGCGACTGTATTTACAAAGGCCTCACAGGGGAGTGTGGCCAGGAGTATCAGGCCCGGAGCACCAGGGTGAGATCTTGACCATGGGGGACACTGGGTCTCCAAGGCCCACAGGTGGGTGGAGCTGGGCTGCCCAGAGCTGCACTAGCCAGGAGCCAGCCATCTTTGTGCAGAGGAAGGTCCCCCGGGCCAAGGTTCTACAAAATCTCAATTTTCTTCTCTTTTCTTTTGCCCGTCCTGGGGCTTGAACTCAGGGCCGGGGCACTATCCCTGAACTTCTTTTGGCTCAAGGCTAGCACTCTACCACTTGAGCCACAGCGCCACTTTCGGCTCTTCCCATATATGGTGCCGAGGAATCAAACCCAGGGCTTCATGTATGGGAGGAGAGCACTCTACCACTAAGCCACATTCCCAGCCCTCAAATCACAATTTTCTTGGAGTATTACCTCTTTTTTTGTTTTTCAAGAAATGTTCTTACTGGCCCAAGTATCTCACTAGTCATAATCAGAATGGGAGCCAAGACTATATAAATTCAACATGTTTATATTGGATTCATGGGATACTTTCTAAAAGTACAGGCATTAGAGATTTTCCAGGAGAGAAAACTTTAAATCATACCTGATATTGACTTGTGGGTTACTGAGGAAGTTGGCCTTGTGGGGGTCCTAGTTGTTGGGGCCCCTGCTCTGGTGGTCTCTGTTGTGGGGGTCCCTGCTGTGGGGGTCCCTGCTGTGGTGGTCTCTGTTGTTGGGGTCCCTGCTGTGGGGGTCCCTGCTGTGGTGGTCTCTGTTGTTGGGGTCCTTGCTTTCCTCCCTGCTGTGGGGGTGCCTGTTGTGATGGTCCCTGCTGTGGTGGTCTCTGTTGTTGGGGTCCCTGCTGTGAGGGCCCCTGCTGTGGGGTCCCTGATCTGGAGGGCTCTGTTGTTGGGGTTCCTGCTGTGGGCCTCGGAGATGTGGGGGTCCCTGCTGTGGGGGTCCCTGCTGTGGGGGTCTCTGTTGTTGGGGTCCTTGTTGTGAGGGTCCTTGCAGTTGGGGTCCTTGTTGCTGTTGTGGGGGTCCTTGTAGTTGGGGTCCTTGTTGCTGTTGTGGGGGTCCTTGTAGTTGGGGTCCTTGTTGCTGTTGTGGGGGACCTTGCAGTTGGGGTCCTTGTTGCTGTTGTGGGGGTCTTTGTTGTTGAGGTCCTTGTTGCTGTTGTGGGGGTCCTTGTTGTTGGGGTCCTTGTTGCTGTTGTGGGGGTCCTTCCTGTGGGGGTCCTTGAGGTTGGGGTCTCTGCTGAGGATTGCCCTCACTGGATGCTGGGAATCCTCCAGGAAACACAGAGCCCAGTCCTGGGTTTCCAAATCCTGTGTTTGTACAGCAAGAACCCAAGCGCTCAGGGATGGAAAGCTCATCTCCTCCGTTCTCCCCGTGGCCTGACCTGTCCCCCACCTCTCCCCGGCTGCCCTGCGGACCCCTCCCCACCTCGCCCCGGTGACCCCCCGCCTGCCACCCCTGCCCTGCAGCCTTCTCCCCAGACCAAGGGGACCAAAGACAGAGGGGATTTGAAGCACCTGACTCACTTTCCCGGGACCCTCCTGTCCCCCATCCATTGTGTAATAAAACTACGGAGGTCTGCTTCCTCCATGACTGCGCCAGATGGGATCTTTCTACTAATGGAGTCCTCGCCTTGCCATTTCCTTACTCAATGTGTCCAGCTGCGCCCAGGTTGCATTTTAGACAGGTATGTCTTTGACTTGCTGTAAGGAGTCAGCGGTTGCCGTTCTCCTGCGAATGCAACAGCCCTGTCTCTCTCTGTCTCATGTCCCTTTCTCCTGTGAGCTCTCCCTGCACGCTAGAGTCCCAGCCCCAGCACCTGTTTCCCCTACCTTGACCTTGACCGTATCTCTGAGCAGAGCTCAGGGCCAGCAGGGCCGCGGTGAGCAGAACCAGCAGCATCATCGAGGAGGCTCTGGAGTTGCTCTGGAGTCTGCGCTGGGAAGCGGGGCCACTGGCTTTATAAGGAGGAACAGAAGAATGGAGCTTTGAGCTCGGCCCAGTGATCCACCTGACAGAGCAGAGGCCTTGCATCCCTGACTCTTATTCTGGATTGGAGCCATGAAGGATGGCCTGGGAGGAGGTTGCCAATGTCCTTTCTACAGGGTGTGGTGTGTTATCGATGCAAAGTTTTGAAAGAACTTTTTTTTTCCGCGGGGTGGCGGGAGTGTTTTCTTTGTGCTGGGGTCTTTCTGCAACGGGTTAAAATGCAATGGGGAAAACTGCCTGAGAGTCTGTGGTGGGCTTCTAATCACTGATGCATTGCTGTTGAGGAAACAGATTTTATTCTTTACACTATCCAAGCAGAACTGACCACACACAGTCTTCCCCAGGGACTCGGTAGGGGCATGTCTACCCCTTTTGCGACCAGCCATGGTGTGATCATTTCCTGTCCATGTTGGACGTAGCATCTTGGTGGTGAGGGGTTGTGTTTGCAGCAGGCCTCCTTCCACTTTTTCTGCTCTATCTTCTTCTCTCTCGATGATCTGGGAACACCGGTGACTTAGCATTTCCCCACCGTGCTAGTCTGGTTTGGTGGTTCATTTTAGTTCAGCTCTGGTGTTAGTTGGGAGGCTGGTTTGGTTGGAGGTGAGACAAGGAGGGCCGTGAGACTGGAAATCCTAGCATCCATCTTTCCTGTGTGGACATTTGGGCTGCCATGTACTACTCTTGTCCGGTCTGAGGAAGGTACACTGTCAGATGGTGTGATTCTGGTGCTACCACCAGGATGGCACAATGGTGGACATATTTGGAAGTGGGTGCATTGGCTCTATGGAAAGTAGAGACCTTCCTCCTGGACTTACAGATTTTGTGGCAGATACTACACGTGGCTGCTCTGTTGTGGCAGGTCCCTCTGGCTGACACGAGGGTCTCTGATTTTGGCAGGTGTGAAGTGGGAAAGAAATTGGTGATGAGAGGTTCTGGCGGAGGAGTGTGTGCTAGAACATCGATCAGGACAGGAATGTTCCAGAGGAAAAACAGGGGTCATGGTTCAGTGCAGACTTGCTCTCCAGTGTTGGCACATACTCGAAGTGCTTGGTCATCGTGCCAGGAGTGCCTTTGTCTGAGCCCTTTTCATGACCTTCTCAGATTAGATGCATGAGAGAAAGTGGCATCTTATGTAAGAAAAATTTCACCTGTGAACTCACCAGACACAACCCACGCCTAGGTGAAGGAGGAGCTGAGAGTGAATTCTGGTGGTTTATAATGGAAGGGCTGACATTGCGTCATGAAGTCTCTGTTCAGTGTATGATCACCTGGGGGTTGTCGGGGTGTTGAAGCGCCTCTCAGTAGTGTGTATATGAAACTTAAATATGCCAATAGAATGCCAGTTTCCACACAGTAAAACTTGCTGTGATCTGTATCCATTCTTCATGGCTGTACCCCCATTCAAAAAAAGAAAATGGTCGGGCTGGGGATATGGCCTAGTTGCAAGAGTGCTTGCCTAGTATACATGAGGCCCTGGGTTCAATTCCCCAGCACCACATATGCAGAAAACGGCCAGAAGGGGCGCTGTGGCTCAAGTGGCAGAGTGCTAGCCTTGAGCAAAAAGAAGCCAGGGCCAGTGCTCAGGCCCTGACTTCAAGCCCCCAGGACTGGCCAAAAAAAAAAAAAAAAAAAAAAATGGTGGATGTGGTTGACAGGCATGAACGAAACCCACAGCTTCATTAAATGGTTTACATAATGTGTTGAGCTCTGAAATGTTTAATTCCAAGCTACTGACGTGGTTGAACACAAATCACGGAGTGGTTAAACAAAGGCAAATTGCAAACTATGAAACAGAATATACCTTAATTTGAATACTGAATGCAGCATTCAGTTTATCCATGGCTATGATGCACATTAGTTGGTGGGTTAGGGTGCTTAAGTAAGAATTGATCTGAGCTGCTTTTGGAAGGCTGTTTTCCAGGAAGACTGTGTTGAGCTCATTCACTCCCACAGGGCGATGCATGGAGTTTGTCACAGAAGTTAACAGGTGAGAACTTCATTGCACACTGGTTAGTTTAAGACTTGTAAAGCTCTGAGTCAACCCAGGGGAAACCACAGCCAGTGATACTGGGCCTCACTTTTTTCCTGTTTGCCCAGCCATGACAACTTTCCTACGTGTTATGTTCAGCATAGGAGTGGCAGAATTTGTTCTTGGGAATTTTGCGAATGCCTTCATAGCTCTGGTGAACTTCATTGACTGGGTCCAGAGACGAAGGATCACCTCCGCTGATGCCATTCTCACTGCTCTGGCTGTCTCCCGGATTAGCTTGCTCTGGGTCATCATGGTATATGAGTTTGTTATAAGGTTTGGTCCCACTTTATACAGGGGCAAGACCAGACTGGTGTTTGGCATTGCTTGGGCAATAACCAACCATTTTAGCAGCTGGACGGCTACTCTACTCATTATATTTTATTTTCTCAAGATAGCCAACTTTTCCAACTTGACTTTCCTTCACCTAAGGAGACGAGTCACACGTGTCATGGTGCTTGTGCTGTTGGGGACTTCGGTGTTTCTGTGTGCTGACATTGCATTGCTGCACGTGTGTGGGGAAATGCGGATGGAGGGTTGTGAAGGAAATGCAACTTGGAACAAGGAAGTGAGGGACACCCTAAAGCTCTCCACGTCGGCCTTGGTCATGCTAATGGCCTTCATTCCCTTTGTCACCTCCCTGGTCTGTGTTCTGCTGCTCATCTACTCTCTGTGCAGGCATCTCAAGAGGATGGAGTGTCACACAGACAGGTCCCGAGACGGCAGCACCTCTGTCCATGTGAAAGCGTTGTGTACAATGATCTCCTTCCTCTTGCTGTTCACCATGAACTCCCTGCTCATCATTGCCGCCAGCTGGCGTTCCTATATGCCACTGGATGCGTGGATCCAACTGCTGTTGCAGACCTTTGCCCTCTTCTACCCTTCAAGTCACTCGTATGTCCTGATCTGGGGAAACAGGAAGCTGAAGCAGGCCTTTCTCTTGGTGCTGGGGCAGGTGAGGCTTTGGCTGAGAGACTGGAAACCATTCAGGCTGTAGGTCAATGGCAGGACCGTGGTGGGATTTCTCATCTAAACCAGATTGATGGAGTGTACTGTTGCATTTTGTGTTTCCTACCACCGTGTCCGTACTGTCTTCCTCAGATTAATTTCTAAAGATCGTCTCACACACTCTTTTATCTAACCTTATGAAATAAGAGGATGTATGCTTTTGTATGTTTTGTGTGCACCACGGAATGACACCCAAGAACACTATGAACTAGCCTGGCCAAACTCACATGTGTCCTTGGCTCTGTTCCTCATGACAGAGCCATTCTATTTATGGACTTCTCAGCTGGGACAGCTAGCTTATCTCCAGGATCCATTGCTATTATTCTGTTGTTCGTTGTATCCCTTGTCAGCTTGAATCCTCATCTTTTTTTTGGGTTGTTAAGTTTGTTTGAACTAGACTTAAGTTCTTTAAGAATTCTTACTTTTTTTTGTTGTTGTTGTTGGTCTTGGGACTTGAACTCAGGATCTGGGCACTGTTGCTGAGCTTTTTCTGTTCAAGACTAGTGCTTCTACCACTTTGAACCAAAACACCACTTGCTTATGTCATTCTTTTTTTTAAAAAATAAAATTAACAGAATTGAAATTAGAAAATATTCACCCATTGAAATATAAGAGTAACAGACATCTTTGGAGTAGGTTTAGTAAGAAGAATATTAGGTTGAAAATATCTCTCTTAGCCAAGGCATGACCTGATTCAATGCAATTGGCTACATTTCTGTACAGTTTGAAACTACTTTTGCACACTTCCAGAAATAAGGGTGAGCATTTTTTTTTTTTGCCATTCGTGGGCCTTGAACTCAGGGCCTGAGCTCTGTTTCTTGCTTCTTTTTGCTCAAAGCTAGTGCTCTACCACTTGAGCCACAGCACCAGTTCTGGCCTTTTCTATATATGTGGTGCTGAGGAATCGAACCCAGGGGTTCGTGTATAAGAAGCAAGCACTCTACTACTAGGCCATATTCCCAGCCCGAGGGTGAGCAATTTGGACTTGAAATTTGACTTAAGTATCTGGCAGTATTCCTAAGGCCCATCTGGACACATTTCCTTCATTTTTCCCATGTTAAACTATGCTCGCTATAAAGCAAGACAGAAGTCATGTGATTGATTGACTTTTCTGTAGATACTCATACGGCATGCATACGATCTAGATGACAGTTGTAAGGATTTCTTATGAGTTTTTCTTAGCTGGTTTAGTATGATCTTGTGTAAAACGTGACGAGGAAAGAAAGTGTCATAATTCATTACATGATCTAACCATTTACTTTTTCAGATACTTGTTTTGTAAATACATTTTACCTGCAAAATAAAATGGTTTGCTATTATTTGCTTAACACCTCCCCACCCCCCCCCCCCCCGACCTTGATTGTCCTGATTCAAGGACAGGAGGCAGAGTCCACAAGTCCATATGAGAAGTGCCATGTACTCTGAGAGCAATAACCTAGGAAGTAGTCTTGCTCTGCTTGCTAAGCTTTAGGTATCTGCGGTGGATAGCGTGTGTGGCTGAGGTTGTGGGTGGTAATGAAGACTCATGCAGATCACATTTGATGGATTGTCTTATGCGGACCTAAGGTTCTCAGCTCTCGGATGATGCCTAGGTCAATGAATAGAATATAATAGAAATGAATAGATTATAAGGAAATCATAAGACTGGAAAATTCTAAGAGAAATAGTATCTCAGTTGTCCATGTTTGCAAATGGGGATTCAAATTCCAATGCAAAACCTTTGTATGTAAACTGTGACCAATGCTCGTAGCAGAAGGCAACAGAATGCCTACCCTGAAAATCCACTGTGAGTGTCTTTAGAAAAGCAGGCGAGGTTCCCTGGTTTAATTGATTGGGGATTTGTTTGGGGATTTCTTCAGGGCCTTCCTGACGACTCTAACCGTGGTCATCTATAAGAGAGGAAGGAGACATTCTTTGGACATCCCAGTGTTGAAGCAGGTCTTGTCTGTGAGCAGCCGTCATGTCTTACATGCTAGAGGCTTTGCCTGTGTTGGTTTGTGCTATGGAATTCACGCTGGGGATGGTCGGGAACGGATTCATCGTGTTAACCAACAGCGCTGCCTGGGTCAGTTCCCGAAAGTTCTCCCTGATCGACGTTATCCTCACCTGCTTGGCTGTCTCGCGGATCTGCTTTCTGGGGGTGACCATGTTAATGCTTCCCTTTAAGATAACCCGCCAAGACATGTTTCACTTGAAGAGTCGAGTGGTGGGTTTTGACATGCTGTGGACCGGATCCAACTACTTCTCCTCAGCCTGCAGCACCTGCCTCAGCATGTTCTACTTCTTCAGGATTGCCCGCTTCACCAGCCCCGTGTTCCTCTGGGTGAAATGGAGAATCCGCAAGGTGCTTCGTGTGGTCGTTCTGGCAGCAATCGCCTCTTACTCTGTGTTTCTCATTTTTGTGAAGACATTAGTGAAGAACTTAGCCCAAGGATGGGCACCGAGGGGAACAAACCTGACATTCAATGTCATGGGAAGAAGCATCAGGAACTTCGTAACCCAACACATTCTCCTCAACTTGATGCTCCTTTTCTTTTTTGTGGTGTCGCTGGTCTCTTTACTGCTTTTGACCCTTTCCTTGTGGCAACACAGTAGGCGGATGAAGCAACAGGGCCTCCATCGGAGTGACTTCAGCACCAAGGCCCACGTGAGGGCCTTGAAAACCATTATTTCTTTCCTGTTCTTCTTTATTGTGCATCATGTTGCCAAAGCGACAGTCCTGGCTGGTTCTATTTCTGACAATGCTGGGACAAATCGTTTTGCTTGTATGCTAATATTTTTGAACCCCTCGGTGCATCCGTTTCTTCTGATTTTATGGAACAGCAAATTGAAGCAGGCGTGGTTGCACGTCCTGAGGATGCTGAGAGGGGAAATAACCGCTCGCTTCTACAAACATTCCTGATTTGCTGTATGAGGGGGAAAACTGGAAGCAAAAGACCATTGTGATGGTATGTTCCCTGAGCTCCTGGTCCCTGCAGGCTGGGATAGGGGTCCACGTAGTGAGAATTTATACAGTCTATAAGACCTAGATAGTCTAGAAGAACTAGAAAGTCTACATATCCAGTTTGGATTGTAATTACGTAGAATATACTAAAGATGAAAGCCATAAAGGATTGCAACATGTAGGTATGTGTATCAATGTATATGCATGAACAGCTTAGAAGAATGTGGATCTATTTTTTTTTTTTGCCAGTCCTATGGCTTGAATTCAGGGCCTGAGCACTGTCCCTGGCTTCTTTTTGCTCAAGGCTAGCACTCTACCACTTGAGCCACAGTGCCACTTCTGGCTTTTTCTATCTATGTGGTGCTGAGGAATCGAACCCAGGGCTTCATGTATACGAGGCAAACACTCTACCACTAGGCCACATTCCCAGCCAAGAATGTTGATCTAGTGGCTACCTAATCCTAGAACTCAAATTAAAAATGGTAAATAGAGCCTGATGATTGATTGCAGCCTTATTTCTGTGTTTTGTTTTTTTTTTTTGTCAGTCCTGGGCCTTGGACTCAGGGCCTGAGCACTGTCCCTGGCTTCTTTTTGCTCAAGGCTAGCACTCTACCACTTGAGCCACAGCGCCACTTCTGGCCGTTTTCTATATATGTGGTGCTGGGGAATTGAACCCAGGGCTTCAGGTATACGAGGCAAGCACTTTTGCCACTAGGCCATATTCCCAGCCCAGCAGCCTTATTTCTGAATGCAAAAATATAAGTCACTTTGAAGGTAAATGTTACTATTTTTAATTTCGAAATTTGAACTCTGGTTTGCATTTCCAGTAAAAAAAACAAAAACAAAAAATGGTTAACAATGGCTATCAAGAAGTGTCAGAATCAACAGCTTCCCGCTCTCAAATATGAATCTTTTGAGGAAAAGTTAAATTGTAATTAATTGGGTAATTGTATGATAATGGCAGGGATGAGTATTTGAAAATGAGTTCAATTTTAGGAGATGGTAACAGTAAATACAGGATCTTCCTTCATGAAAGCTACAACCAAGAAAGAAAAGAAAGACACATAAGAAAGTAAGAGGAAATGGAATGTCTCAAAAGAATAACCAAGTAGAGACAGTGATCCGGATTACAGGATTAGACTGAATGAATGGGACTCACCTTCAAGAATACAGACACTGTGTCATAACAGAGCACAGCGCCACCTAGCCTCTGTGAGGCCCTGGCTCCAATCTTTAGCACTTTAAAAAGAAAGTTAGGTAGTATGTCACAAAAAACACATGTCACAGGGCAAGAACTGAGAGTCAGAGGCTGAAATCCATAGTCCTGGGCTCTCTCCCGCCTGGGCGGTGGCAGGGAGAGGCCAGAGGTCACCAAAGCCGCTCACGTCCACAAATGTATTTTTGCCAAACATAGAACTTCACCGTGAACAAGAACTCTCCGTAAGTACGGAAGAATTGCTGTTAACGTATACCCTCTTCGCATGATTAAGTGGCACTGTAACAAAATCACGAAAATAACAGCAGTAATTATCAGTGAGCACAGGAAGTAAATCTCTGTGCAATTCAATCACAGGCTAAAGGAAACAAAAATAACATTTGGCCAGATTGAGGTGAATCCCAAAACAAAAATGAAGACACAATGTTATATAAGTCAAAGCACGAAAATTCCAGTCAAATCCAGTGAATTCATATCAGTGATGGCACGGATTGCTTGATTGATTTTTGCCTGTCCTGGGGCTTGAACTCAGGGCCTGGGTATTGACCCTGAGCTTTTTTTTTTTTTTTTTTTTTGGTTCTAGGCTGTTGTTCTACCACTTGAGCTACAGTACCACTTCCAGCTTTTTCTAAGTAGTTTATTGGATTACTCCAAATTGTCACCTCTAATTTCACTAATCTCTTTCCAGTTCCATTCTACAATCCTTTTAGATTCTTGTAATGTATTCAGAAATTTTACCTACCATGAGCTCAAACTAGGAAACAGAAAGCTGCCCTTATTTGAATCTGCAACGATTAGATATCCTTGTCTGGCTCAGAAGGAAGGAATAAACATTTGCTAAAATGGAAATTGCTAGGCTGGGTCACTGGAATTTGATAGCTAGGATTTCATTGAGACTGGTGTGGCTCTATACTACAATAGCAGCAGTCTTAAAAAAAAACCCACCAAGATGGAAGAGTAGCAGAATAGTGCTGAGACCACAAATATGAGCTATTAGTCATCACCTTATATAGATCCATACATTAAAAATAAGCAATTGTGGGCTGGGGATATAGCCTAGTGGCAAGAGTGCCTGCCTCGGATACACGAGGCCCTAGGTTCGATTCCCCAGCACCACATATACAGAAAACGGCCAGAAGCGGCGCTGTGGCTCAAGTGGCAGAGTGCTAGCCTTGAGTGGGAAGAAGCCAGGGACAGTGCTCAGGCCCTGAGTCCAAGGCCCAGGACTGGCCAAAAAATAAATAAATAAATAAATAAAAAATAAGCAATTGTTATTGGATTTGAGCAGCCACATTCAAAGAAGGCCGTTTGGGAGAAGATTCTCATAGCTGATGAGTGACATCTCTCCTTGTCTCCTGAGCTTTCTTCTTGTACTCCCAACTCCATTTCTGTGGGATTTCTTCTCTCACCTTCCTAAGCACCAGTAAACTGGGAAGAATGGGTTTTCGTGGGTTTCTGATGTATTTACCTATTTTAGGTCCTCTTAGATATTTGTTTTGTTTCTTAATTCTTTGCCTCATTTTTTCTCTCTTTGGGTATGGCCTTTGGAACTACAAAGAGTGTGATAGTCAAGACCTTCTTTCATTTCTTTTGTGATATCTAATTTATTTCTATGCCATGTTAAAAAAAATATATATCTATTCCTGGAATAGGGTTTTAGTGCAACTGTTTTCAAAATTGTAAACTCAGAGGCACAATGACATTTTGTTGTGTATTTAATTTTATGATGTATTAAGATTTCATTGTTTATTTAAGCAAGCTACCATTTATAGGTGGAGCGTCTCAGATCAGAAGCTCTGTGGGTATCCAGAGAGAGGTGCAAGGAGACAGTATTGCCACCCATACTGCATTGTCACTGAAACACCAGTTTGGAAGACACATCTGACTGTCCAGTTTAAGCTGACTTTATCCCATGAACATAGGCATTTACAAGAAGTAGCTCCAGTTGTATCACTCGTTTACAGATCAGATGAGATTGCTGCTCCCTGGCTTTGACTGATCAAGGATTGGACAGGTCTTCACTGTACTTAAATACCTTGTCCTGACTGTATGGTCAGCCCAACTCTTCCTAAAGCTGGTGCTTTATCATTACTTATCATTATCTGCATCAGCAGGAAATTCAGTCTTTCCCAGCCTGAGTGTTAAGTATTCATTAGCTAGTAATCCTACTGCATGCTGGTCTCTCTATACACACATATCATCATGTCTTCAAAAATGAACATGACAGAGGTATAATTAATGTGTAGTATGTTGAAATATCATCCTGGACATTTTAGTAAGGGGTTTGGTGATGGATACGTGTACGTTGTCAGCTCCTATTTCTGTAATTTCCTAGGCCCATAGACACAGAATATGCACTGCTGTGCATGAGATTTCTCAGAATTACACAATGCCTCTGAGATTCAGCCATCCTGCACTTTCCAGAAGGGGCCCAAAGCTCCAACCTAACAAACAAATATATCACGACGAATATATATATATATATATATATATATATATATATATATATATATATATATTTTTTTTTTTTTTTTGGCCAGTCTGGGGCTTGGACTCAGGGCCTGAGCACTGTCCCTGGCTTCTTCTTGCTCAAGGCTGGCACTCTGCCACTTGAGCCACAGCGCCGCTTCTGGCCATTTTCTGTATATGTGGTGCTGGGGAATCGAACCCAGGGCCTCATGTATACGAGGCAAGCACTCTTGCCACTAGGCCATATCCCCAGCCCACGACGAATATATTTTAAGGAAAGGATGATCCAGGAAGATTAGAAAAGAAAATGTATCTCTCTTGGTTTGCATGTCAGCAAAATAGAGATTCAAATCCCAAATGCAAAACGTTATGTATGTAAAGTATAACCAGAGTCTGTAGCAGTGACGGATATAATCTCTGCATGAAAGTGGTTCGTGGATAGCCCTAAAGTCAGCAGGTGTGAGTTCAGACAGGTAAGATCTGAACTGGAGGCGCTCTACCAGTGGTCCTCAATAGAAGGGAAGATGCTCTTGTGCAGGTTAGCTTAGGGCATCTTAAGCTCGCCCCATGCAAATCAAATCCATCGTTGGAAGCTGAGATTGTCACAGATGGCAATGCTATCCCGGTTGGAGACTTTGCTCCTGCTGGTTTGTCTAGCAGAGTTCATGTTAAGGATTTTTAGAAACAGAGTCCTTGTGCTGGAAAACTTCACTGATTGGGTGCAGACTAGGAAAATCTCCATGGTGGATGCTTTCCTCACCTGCTAGGCAGTCTCTTGGATCTGTTTTCTGTGGACAACAATATCTGTTCTATCTCTTTCCTCATGGCCCACGAGAGCATATTTAACCAGAAGCATCCACTGATGACTTCAGAAATTCCTGTGGGCAGGATCCGGCTATTTCTACAGTGTAGTGACCGGAACACAGAAGGCCCACGTGAGAGCCATGAACACTACCATTTCATTTCTATTCCTCGATTTGATTCCTCACACTATTTTAGGAATAGCATGCCATTTTTTCCACCCATACCATTCTCAACAGTGCTGTGGCAGAGTTTTTTTTTTTTTTTTTTTGCTCATGTTCAGATACTTTTGTACCCATCCGTGCATCCATCCCTTTTGATTTTATGGGACAGCAAATTGAAGCAGGACTTGCTCTGGGCTCTGAAGAAGCTGAAGTATGCCAGAGAGGATACAATCTCTCATTCCCACCAACACACTTGCTTGAACTCCGGGCCTGGGCGTTGTCCCTGAGCTCTTTTGCTCAAGGCTGGTGCTCTACCAATTTGAGCCACAGCTCCACTTCCAGTTTTCTGGTGGTTCATTGGAGATGAGAGTCTCAGGGACTTTCCTGCCTAGGCTGAATTTGAACCTGGATCCTCAGAGCTCAGCCTCCTGAGTAGCTGGTATTACAGGTATGAGCCACTGGCACCTGGCAATGTTTGCTTGCTTTAAGGAAAGTATTTTTCTTTTCTTTGCCATTTATATAATATATCTCTATATAGACTATAGACTTATATGTAATTGAAAATTTATAATATGTTGAGAATATATTTTATATTTGACACTGTAAAATACAATGTTTCATTTTAAATCTGATTAACATAGTAGATAAGTATTAGAATACATAGACCTGAAGTGCAAAAAGGATTGTGATATGTGTTTCCAAGCATTAACATATCAATGTAAAACAGGCATGCAGGTATATATGCATACACATGTAGAGATTTTAGTTCTCAGATGAGCTTTAAAATGGTAAATGTCAAAAGGTTGATTAGTTGATCCCTTAAAACTTTAAAAAGCTAGGTGCCAGTACCTCTTGCCTATAATCCTAGCACTCAAGAGGCTGAGGTCTTAGGAGTCCAGTTTGAAGCCAGCCCACATAGGAAAGTCCTCGAGACTCTTATCTCTTATTAACCACCAAAAAGCCAAAAGTGGAGCTGTGGTTCAAGTGAAGAGCGCTAGCCTTAGGAAGATTCTTGTTGATTTCCATTATGTTGTAGAGCTCAGACAGCCCGATTAAAACATACAGACCAGGGAAAACAGCAAAGCAATGCAAATAAACACCTCTGCTTGCATGTTAGCACAGGAGACTTCAGCGGCTCATGGTCATTGGAGAAGATACATCGATCTGGGTAAAGAAATCTGCACGAAGTTCAACGGGGTAGAGAGGAAAAGCTTACAAAGGGGTCATCGGAAAACCTGGAGACCTTCTGGTTTGACATTGCATGTGTGTTGAATATGGAAAGCCTGATTGAACAGGCCCGAATGTGATCTATACAGCGATTTAGATGACTTCACAAAGACACCCTTAGCAGTGATCTTGGTTCGTTGGCTTACAGAAAATGGCCAGTCTCCTCCTGTGCACACTTACTGCGGTTTTAAGTATGGAATTCCTGGTTGGAAATGTAGGAAATGGGTTTGTGGTCCTGGTGAACTGCAGGGCGTGGCTCGGGAGAAGAAAGATGTCGGCCGTGGACCAAATCCTCACCACTTTGGCAATCTCCAGAATTGGCATGCTGGGGGTGACCTTCCTCAACTATTGGGTCACATTATGCGACCCCTCTGTACTGATGAATGCAAACATATTAAGAACGATTTATATTCCATGGGCGATCGTCAACCATTTCAGCCTCTGGCTTGCCACAAGTCTCAGCATCTATTATTTTCTCAGGATAGCTAATTTTTCCAATGCCTTCTTCCTCTATCTGAAGTACAGAGTTAAGATGGTGGTCTCTGGGACACTGCTGGTCTCTCTGGCTCTCTTGTTGGCGAACACGGTGCTGATGAACTTGTACATCGATGTCTGGATTCACAGCTCTGAAACAAATGCGTCTTCCACGCCCAGAGGGGACTTTGCCAAACTTCTTTTAACCCCCAGTTTCATCTTCTCCATCCTCCCTTTCTTGATCTCTCTGGCAGCGTTCTTGCTGCTCATTGTCTCACTATGGAAACACGGGAGGCGCATGCTGGCCCACAGATCGGCACCCAAGGGTGGGCCAGCACTCAGGGGTCCACCTGCACCCAGGGACTCACGCACCGCAGCCCACATCTGGGCTCTAAGCAGCGTGATCGCCTTCCTCCTCCTTTACACCCTCTTCTTCCTTGCCTTTCTCTTGCAGATCTGCAAGTTCGAATTCCTGGAGAAGAGTCTGATCATTTTGTTTTGCCAAGTCATGGCACTTGCTTTTCCGATGGGTCACTCCATTGTTCTCATCCTGGGGACCAGAAAACTGCGGGGGGCCGCTCTGTCTGCACTGGGGGGCTGTGGGGTTGTGGGGCACTGCAGGAGGCCGGGAGGCCTCGGGTCCCTAGAACCTGCTGCTGGTTCTGGGAGAAACACGGTCCCCGGGAAATAATAGTTATCAGTGTATTTTCCAAGCAGGCTACTGTATGTGCCCTGTGAATTTTGCAAAAGTATATTTGGATTACTCATTGCTCTGGCATATTAACACCTTAGCATGTACACACTCGGATCTGTGTGTTCTCTCTGTCTCTCTCTCTCACACACTCACGCAGGAAAGAAAATCAGTGCAGACAACTCACTCACAAAAAATAAGCTCTTTATAAAATGTTAAGCCTTGTTCATGTTTTTAAGACTTAAAGTGAAGAGTGTGGAAAATAGTGATGTATGGAGGTGAGTCACAATCGCTACACGCAGCCCTGTATCATCTGATGAAATGCATGTGCAAGTTGCTCGTGTAGAAAGCGTTCCTCGTGACGGTTGCCATACACTTTACACCAGCTTTTGTCACGTTAATATGGTATGAAGTCCTTCTCTTCCTCCTCCCCTTTTTCCTCCTCCTCCCCCTTCCTCCTCCTCTTCCTCCCCTCTCCTCTCCTCCTCCTCCTACCTTTCTTCTTCCTCCTCCTCCCCATCTTCTTCCCCCTCCTCTTCCTCCTCCCTTTCTTCCTCCTCCTCCCCTCCTCCTCCTCCTCCTCCTCCTCCTCCTCCTCCTCCTCCTCCTCCTCCTCCTCCTCCTCCTCCTCCTCCTCCTCCTCCTCCTCCTCCTCCTCCTCCTCCTCCTCCTCCTCCTCCTCCTCCTCCTCCTCCTCCTCCTCCTCCTCCTCCTCCTCCTCCGTTTGCCTCAGATCGAAACCCTCCTGTAGAGCCCGGGCTTGAGATCTGCACCGTCCCTTCCAGGCTGTGCATTGGTTTGTGTTTGCTAACTGTTTTCCTGGGTTACCCTGGATCCCTGCCTTCTGATTAGCTAGGATTATAGGTATGTGTGTACCACTATACCCAGAAAACCACTTGATTAACTTACATTTGTTCCTTTCTTATAAAACTGGTGATTAAAAGTATAAGTATCTATTTCTATTTAATAAAGTGATTATACATTCCTCCTCTTTTAGGTAGATAAAATATGGTCCATATTAGTAGTTAGACACAAGACAAAACACACTGGTATATATTTTAAGAAATAATGATCCTCAGAGGGAAATTGAAATTCAGAAAGGACTCACTAATAACCATCTGAGGAAATAACCAATTTGTATTTTAATGTAGATTAAAAAATTCATACTTGGAAGCAATCTGTTACTATTTCAAAGTCTCAAAAAGTGTAAGTATAGTTTTCCCACCTAGATTGTGTCCTCTGGGGTTCAATTGTTTAATACCATCGAGTGTTGGAGCGCTAACCACCATGTCTGCCCCTGGTCCTGTAGCTCGAGGGTCCATAAGAGCAGAAGGGTGAGTGACAAGCCAGTAAGTGAGGTCTCATCAGAGCCCCACTCTGCCAGGCCCCAGGCTCCAGAACTCTCAAGAAATAAAGTTCTGTGTTCAAAATCATCCCGCCTACAGTGTTTTCATGTGGATGCCTGGGCAGAGACAACATAGCTTTGGTGGATAGTAATCTTGAGGTGTGTGGGTAAAACCTAAGAACCTCATAGTTTCCTGGGACGTTTAAACTGTCTATTATCAGCTCAGTAGTAGACTGTTGGCCCACCATGCACAAAGTCTTCCATTCAACCCCAGCACCACAAACAAGAAGACATTGTCCACCGGGGGATTGGAGGCGTGCAAGTGTGCGAGGGAGCTCCCTGCAAGGCACAGACCCTCTGGGAGCCAGGAGAGAGGCGGCCTCTAAAGAGATGATTCTGCTGCTACCTACGTCCTGGATTTGTGGCTTCAAAGCCTGTGTGAAAAGGAACTATTTTATGTGCCGCCCTGTCTGTCGGACTTCCTGTCGGCCACAGGAAGACCGGGCACAGAGGACTGTAGGCTGTGGAAGTCAAGAATTCTATTGGTGGGCATGTGAAGTTTAGGAAACATGTCATTCGGCAGATGGATTTCTCAAGCACTACCACACAGGACGAGCAGCCCAGGAGCCTGCCCTGCTCTGGCCCAGGCTTCCATCCCAACCCTCCTCACCACAGATCCTTGGCAGATCTTCCATAAACGGTTCCCGGGTGACATTTTTCTTTGCTAATAAGACACTAATCTCGTTCACACGCTGCTGACACTGGAGAAGGGCAGAGGAAGGGCTGGGGCTGGGTGATATTTTGTAACCGGTTGGTGTCTGGTTAGTTCTGAGGTGGCATTTGTCTTTTATGATACACTAATCTCTTTCACCTGTTGCTGGCACCAAAGAAGGTGGAGGAAGGGCTGGAGTGGAGTGATCTTTGGCAGATCCATCTGCTCTGTTCTGGGACCCACCAGGCCAAGGGTGAGGCTGGTGTTTCTTGTGCCACGGGTACCACATCCCACAGGATGTATACTACCGTGTGGGATGGCAACTCCTCTGTACACCTCCTTAAAGAGAAAAATAAAATATGAATACTTTTTTGTGTGATATAGGACTCTAGTGACACGTGTCAGCTTGCTAATCGATAGAGAAAATGGCATTGTGAAAACCTAGTTCCCGTCCTTCCTACCATCATTCTGGTTTTTCAGTGTATTTTCAAAATAACCTTGGCTTTATTGCCATGTGGTAGACTTAGATTAGAGCAAAAAAGACAAAAATGGTGCAATTTGGTGACTGCCCTAGCCCAGCACTTCTAAAACCTAAGAGTGACACCCATGTTCACAGAGCGGGTCTAGGGCAGACTTGCAGAGTGCACAGGGAAACTGAGGCAAGAGAGGGAGAGGGCAGGGTGCTACACACAACGGTAGGAGAGTCAGGGTTCAGACCCAGTGCTAGTCCCCGGAAGTCGCACTTAATCTTCTAAGCTGCTTCTCTGTCTTCTCTCTCTCATTGGCCAGGGTTTACCCAAATCAGACCCAGTGTCTCTGCTTTTCTGCCTTACATGGTTCAAACCCTCGGTGGCCATTGGGGAAGATTCTGCAAACTTGAGGATTCAACTGTGCATGGTGACAGTGGCCTGTGTTCCCAGGGAAGTCTTGCTTGTGGCTTCGCCCCATCGTTCCTAAACACCAGATTCCCACCTGGCTCCTCCATCACTCATGTTTTCACTGTATCTGGTGAGCTGTTGGATGATGGTTTTCTCTTTCATGCATGGCTGGCGTTGGAGAAGGCCGAGGGAAAGGCTGGAGCTGAGGTAGGTTTGACACGATCAACTGCTCCGTGCCAGGGCCTATCAGACCCAAGACTCTATGTGAACTTCATCTTCCATGTTGGCAAGTTGGCCTGTTACCCTGCTCAGCTCCCTGACCTTCCTTTGTCTTAAGAAGGTCCACCATAATTCATCAGTCAGGACCACTCCTTTTCTGGTCCTTTCTTTGAACTGTCTGCAGAAAGCAAGAGACCTTTCTGGCAATAAATAGAGAAATGGGATGGGATCCAGCCACCCATCTCCTTGCCCATAAATCTCCAAAGTCTGGAAGAGCTGGGTATCAGCCAGCCTCCTTACTCGGGAGGCTGAGCCTCAAGGATTGTGGCGTGAAGCCATCTTGGGCAGAAAAAGTCCCTCAAACTCCACCGTAGAGCACCAGCGGTGAGGAAAATCCAGGCAAGAGTTGGAGACTCTGGGTCCAGGCCCCAGCCCTAGCCCAAGCACAGCAAAGCAGAGAGCAAAACCCAAACCAGGACCAACTTCCAGTCTTCATGTATCAGGGAAGACTTTCCAGTTCCTAAGATATCCCCTGTCACCGGTAATGATAGCAAGGGAAACCTAGCTACACCATTGTCACCCCTGTGGAGGAAGCCTTCCTTAACCTTTTCTAACCTCCGTCAGGAAAGGCCAGAAGACGCTGGTAAAGGCACAGATCACCTGATTACCCACCCTGGACAAGGGCTCTGACTGTGCGGCCCCTTCCTGCCTTATCTCCATCCCTGACCCTCAAGCGCCACTGGCAATGAGTTTAACCAAGAGAGCAAGGAAGAATGTGCGAGAGAAAATGTCCACTCTGGAGGCAAAAGCAGAGCACCTGACTGCAAACCACAGCACGAATTCTTTCAGACTCTGGAAGAGGTGGCCAGCTGACTTATGATACGAGTGCAAGACTGAAGCCTATGAATACTTCATCATTGTGACAAAAAATAACTCCTAGAAGACATAAGGCCAAGCCCAATCTTCTAGAATATTCCAGAATATTCTAAGATATTCCTAAGATAGGATCCTAGGAGAAGATGATTGAAGTGCTAGGAGAGGTGAAATAGCACGGCTTGTTAGGGAATTGAGTGCATACTACGCTGGTGAGATCTCCATCTCATGCAAAAGCTTAGCTAAATGTCACACGCAAACATATATGTCTATTATGATGGATGATGTTCATATCCAATGATAACACTCCATGTGTGGACCATCTCCAGTAGATTCATGATAAAAAACATAAATACACCTGCCCCACCCAGTCACCCCATATAGTACCACCAGTCTCATTAAATAGATGGAAATTCATATAGTGATATGTGTGGATTGATGGTGTGGGTCTGGAACCTCCATATCTTTGCCCAAAGTCCTATGTGGTGTATTTCAAGAACAAAATAGCTGGGCGCTGGTGGCTCATGCTTGTCATCCTAGCTACTCAGGAGGCTGAGCTCTGAGGATTGTGGTTCAAAGCCAGCCCAAGCAGAAAAGTCCCCGTGAGACTCTTATCTCCAACCAACCACCCAAAAATCAGAAGTGGAGCTGTGGCTCAAGTGGTAGCGTGCTAGCCTTGGGCACAAAGAGGCTCAGGGACAGCGCCCAGACCCTGAGTTCAAGCCCCAGCAATGACCAAAAAAAAAAAGGGGGAGGGGGAAGAACAAAAAAAATCCTGACAACTTCTTCCCGGCCCATCCTACCAGGCTCAAGTCCAGAATAAGAGTCAGGGATGCGAGGCGTCCGCTCTGTCAGGCGTGAGGTCACAGGCCGAGCTCAAAGCTCCATTCTTCTGTTCCTCCTTATAAAGCCAGCGGCCCCGCTTCCCAGCGCAGACTCCAGAGCAACTCCAGAGCCTCCTCCACGATGCTGGCGGTCCTGCTCACCGCGGCCCTGCTGGCCCTGAGCTCTGCTCAGAGATACGGTCAAGGTACGAGAAACGGGTGCTGGGATTCGACCTAGGAACTCAGAGACAACCACCCTGGGAAGAAAGGAGATGGAATGAGCTGTTAGGATGTAGGATGGAAGTGTGGCCAGTTTTCATTGCATGTCAAAGACTGAGATATATGTCTACATATCTATATATTATATTACATATAATATATAGTATAATATATAGTATGTATAATAATATATAGTATAATATAATATATAGTATAATATGATATATAATATAATACATTATATATTATATATATTAAGATAGAATTAGAGCTATTGGGCTGTATGCACCACAATTATTAAAGGTCCACCGAGCAGCGGGGTTATTAGGTACTACTTGCATTGGTGGAAATACCCTAAGGAGAGAAGAAGACTGACAGACAGATGGGGAAATAGCTGCGAAGACAGCATGGAAGTTAAAGGCGGCAGTGCAGGGTGGAGGGCTCGCTGCCCTGTGCACTCAGGCGCATGAAGGAGAGAAAGGCACGTGACGGCCATTTCTGGGAGTGCAGTCCCATGACTACATGGAAACTCCCGTGTTAGTCAGTGATTCTGACACCTGTGAGGGCGACAGCTAGAAATGCTCCAACCAAGACCTTGACGGCTTTTCCCAGATGCTCAGGGGTGAGCGATTCCACATAGCAAGTGAATGGATGAGGGTTTCCTTAGGAGCACACAGAGGTCACAGGGACGGCTGGCACCGGAGAGGCAGATCTGGGAGGAAGAGGCCGGGCAAGAGGGTCACAGAGGTAAAAAGAGAAGGGAGTCTTCCCTCCCTGAGCGCTTGTGTTCTTTCTGTACAAACACAGGATTTGGGAACCCAGGCCAGGGCCCTGCTCTGACACTCTTTCCTGGAGGATTCCCTCCATCCAGGGAGGGTGGTCTTCAGCAGAGACCCCAACCACAAGGACCCCCACAACAGCAACAAGGGCCCTCACAACAAGGACCCCAACAACAAGGACCCCAACAAGGACCCCAACAACAAGGACCGCAACAGCAAGGACCCCCTCAACAACAACAAGGACCCCAACAACAAGGACCCCACAGACCCCAAGGCCCCCCACGAGGACCCCCACAGCAGAGACCCCAAGGCCCCCCACGAGGACCCCCACAGCAGAGACCCCAAGGACCCCCACAGCAGAGACCCCAAGGACCCCCACAGCAGAGACCCCAAGGACCCCCACAGCAGGGAGGCCCACAGCAGAGACCCCAAGGACCCCCACAGCAGGGAGGCCTACAGCAGAGACCCCAAGGACCCCCACAGCAGGGAGGCCCACAGCAGAGACCCCAAGGACCCCCACAGCAGGGAGGCCCACAGCAGAGACCCCAAGGACCCCCACAGCAGAGACCCCAAGGACCTCCACAGCAGGGAGGCCCACAGCAGAGACCCCAAGGACCCCCACAGCAGGGAGGCCCACAGCAGAGACCCCAAGGACCCCCACAGCAGGGAGGCCCACAACAGAGACCCCAAGGACCCCCACAGCAGGGAGGCCCACAGCAGGGAGGCCCACAGCAGGGAGGCCCACAGCAGGGACCCCCACAACAAGGAGGCCAACAGCAGGGAGGCCCACAGCAGGGAGGCCCACAGCAGGGACCCCCTCAACAAGGAGGCCCACAGCAGGGACCCCTTCAAGGCCAAAATTTTCAGTAATCCACAAGTCAATATCAGGTAAGATTTAAGCATATTCTCTACAAAAATCCTCCACTTCTGGAACTCACTCTGCTGTCATTCCCTTTTTATGGATAACAGCCCCAAACTGCCTTGTGTTCTGTGCTCCTCTGTCTGTCTGTCTGTCTGTCTGTGCTGCTTTGTGAAGAGCAGGGCTCTCCCTCTGGCCTCGCTTCCTTCCCAGGCCCAATGGCGTCCCTCCTGCCGTTCCTCTAGGCCACTCTGTCCTGCCCTGCCTCGAAGCAGCGAGTGTCTTAGTTCTAGCATCTCTGCTCCATTTTACCTTGATACAAGGCTGCTAAACATTAGTTGTTGTTGTTTTTTCACCAGTACTTTCAAATGAGTACATGCTCAGGATAAAAACACGTGTACCTAAACAGAAAGGCATAAGACTAAAACGAAAAGCACCAGGAGTAATCGTCTTGGCTGATTTCTCAGGAATATTTTTGGACATACCTGTGCACAGTCGTTTCCCACAAACACTGCATTCTATGTTACAAATCTGTGTTATATGTATTTTCAATAATATACTTCTTTAAAAAAAATCCCCAACAGTATACAGAGATACACTGGTCTCTTCAGTTAATGGTTTTCTTGATTATATGGTGGCCTTTTCTGTGTTCTCCTCTGCTTGGCTTGATTGCGTACTGTTCCATTGTGTGGCTCTCCCGTGAGTGTTTCTACCTTGTGTGTGGACTTTTGGTCTCGTGTCAGCACCCTATACAGGAACTCAGTCATGCACCAGATAAACAAACTACAGAAATATTTTTCTCCATCTTATTAGTTATGACTTAGAACGTATTATGCGCTAGGTGGGTAGCAAGAGTAACCAGAAAGAAAGGAAAAAAAGAAACAGGTAGAAAAAAAGAGAAAGGGGAGCTGGGAATGTGGCTTAGCGTTAGAATGTTTGCCTTGCATGCAGGAAGCCCTGGGTTCGATTCCTCAGCACCACATACACAGAAAAAGCCGGTAGTGGTGCTGTGGCTCAAGGGGTAGAGTGGTAGCCTTGAGCAAAAGGAAGCCAGGGACAGTGCCCAGGCCCTGAGTTCAAGACCCAGGACTGGCAAAAAAAAAAAAATAGAGAAAGGGGAAGAAGACATGAGCTGTCACCCCCACCCCCAAATCCAGCAAGTGATCTGAAGCCAGTGGCACCCCCACAACCCCCTGTAACCTGGCTCTCTTGTTTCTTTGTTTCAGAAAGTGGAGATGTTCAGAGGTCATTCCATCGGAAGCGTGTGACCACACGACAACTTCACTAAGTTAATAAAACAATAAGCATGTGACTTGTGACTGCCATCGATTTTATTTATTACCATCAGTTAGTTGGACAGGGGGAATTCTGTTCCATTGCTGTAGACAGCTCACACTGAAGATTCACCCCTCCTGTTTCTCCCTCTTCCTCTGCCCCCTTACATCGCTCTTTGATTTGTGGCTGAGAGTGGCCATTGCCTGTCTGTGATTCCTTCAGCCAGCACTTTGTCGGAGCCCTGCAGCGGTAGTGCTAGCTCTGGACTCCCTGTTTGCTAACATAATAAGCATGGTTATAGCCAGAGATATAAACATGCCAGAGCGTTTGCACAACTTAAAGAACAACTACACAGAGCTGTACACCTCAAAGCAAACAACTTTTCTTTTCTTCTCTGTAAGTTTGGCATTACCCCAAGTCCTAATTAGATTTTATGTGGAGATAGAATTCCTTTGTGCGATTCCAAGAGACCCAAGAAATCTCCTAATATTAGTTCTAGCGGAAAAACACTTCATTTTATTTGGGAAGGTTATCAAAACAATGAATGGCTTAAATACATAAGTAAATAAAACCACAGCTCATTGTGAAACAGTTACCAAAGTCACTAAATGTCATAAAGCCAATACACGAGATTACAGGTTTCAAAAGAAACAGAAGTGTTAAACATTGAGAAAATGTCCTTTTCTTGCACGACAAGGAGTTAACCAAGGAGAACGTGCAGTACAGTACCTTTGTTTCTTGAGTGATTTAGTTGATCAATACTCAAAAATAATGGTGATTTATGAGCAATATTCCAAGGAAATTACCACCTGACCCAAGTCTGCACTTTTGTACAAGGTCATTTTGCTGTTAAGAGCCATCATTGGAAAAGCCACTGATAAGTAAACCATTGAAATCTTATTTGGCTTAATGACACATATGGAATCTCCTTTTTCCCCCTGCTTGGTGGGGGTCGAGTTGGTCTCTGACCTTAGCACAGCAAAGTGGGCGCACGAGGATGGATGGACACAAGCACACGCATGTGTGCAAATGCCACAATAAACCGAAGGCAGGGGGCTGACAGTGACTGTCGAGTGTGACCTCTGAAGGCCTGCGTGGAAGTGTCACAGTGAAACCCTCCTCGTAACCCTCATAGACACTCACAAACAAAATCTTTTAAGAACAGAGAAAGAAAGACGGGGTGTCGGTGCAAGGCTGGGGTATAAGATTTACAGCTAGCTTTAAGGGGAATGAGGATTCCTCAAGGATTTTTTGACAAGTCCTTCTCATTGAGTCCAAGGCGGAACTCACAGAAGCAGCGCTGGGGTACCAGGGGCGGGCCGTGGTGGGGGGACAGGGAGAGAAGTCGGGGAGCCTGACCTGCCACCCTGCCACCCTGTGGGTGCCGCCTCCCAGGCTCCAAGCCCGCGTGAAATTGTGTTTTATGCTTGTCACTCAGCCTGGGGATTTGCTTTATGGTTGGCATATTTCCTGAGGTGACCGGAGAGACAGCGGACTTTAGGATAGAGAAATAAAAAGCCCCAAGGGTGGCATGTGAGTCTGTACATGTGGACGAGTGGTCTCTCCGGTTCCCTCCACCCTCATCCGGGCCTCAGTGCTCCCGGGGCGATTCCAAGCTCACCCTAACTAGTGGCCGGTCTTCTGGGTCTTTCAACAGTGTTGTCGTGTTGGGATGTTTCTGGTGAGTTCAGAGGTGATTATTTTCCTGTGGTGATAAACAAATCTCCATTCTGCACGGCTGGTATCGGAGAAGGTCTGAGGAAAAGCCAGCGCTGGGCAATGTGGGACAGAATCAGCTGCCCTGTTCCCAAGTCCGCCATACTAAGGCCTAGGCTGGCTCCCAATTGTGCCATTCAGTGGGCCTGGTCTTCCCTTCCATCTATGCCCTTTGACCTTCCCTGCCCTCCTGAAGGTCACGGCCACTCATACCACCGTCCCTTCCCATATCAGGCCTTCAGAACCAGAGGCCTTGATAACAAGATAGGGGAATGTGCGGTGGCAAAGCACCTGCTCTCCATTTTCTATGAAGCATGGAAAGGTCACCGAGTTCTAACACTGCCCCTGCAAAACACACCTACAATTACACTAGGACCAAGTCATCCTCCTCCTGATCAAACCCCAAGCCAGATTGTCTTCAGAAAGGGACTGAGGGACACCCGTGGGAGAGTGCAGAACGACCCATGCATGTTGGGCAAGAGGCTGCTAGCCACACCACCGTCCTCGCTACACCTCCAACCAAGCCACACTCGCCTTGGCCCAACTCGACAATACCCAGCGACCACACAGAATGCGGGCTGAGAGCGGGTGTAAGAGAGGTAGATGGCTATGCCGAGTGATCAGAAAAAGGCAGAAGCTGGGCCGAGGACAAGAACCTCACCGGCAAAAGAAGACCTGTGGGAAAACCAGCAACTTGTACCCCAAATATCCCAAGGGAAAAAAAGAAAACAAAACAATGAGGATGAGAATACAGGATGGTTTTCAAGATGAAATTCTCCCCCAGACGCACAAGGAAAACCATCTAGCTGTGATATGATAAATCAGTGGCAGGAGGATGGATAGAATGTTGCACAATGTAGAACTGAGCGTTGCCCATGACTAAAGAAGCATGCACAGGCAGTGGAATTGAGGCTCGTCAAGAGGTAACAAGGATTCTGGTGATCAACATTTTTCTGGCTGTGATTTGAAAGTATCTCCCAGAAGAAATAAATCCTGAGCCTAATATTATAGAACATTCTGGAGAAAAACAAATGAAGGTTCCCAGGAGAAGACTGAGGCCTGCCGTAGCCTGACCTGCGTTATTATGGCGAGGAAATCCCATTCTGGGTTTTGTGGCAGGTTGCGCTTTAGAACTCACAGGACCCTCACAAATGGAGTATTTGGGACCTCTATATCTACAGCCCCAAAGTTTCTTCGATTAGAAGATCAGATGGTGCTCAGTCTTTCTGGGCCGCAATAGCTGGGGGTTTCCAAGCAGAGCTGAGCAGAAATGGCCTCTACAGCATAAAAGAACTCATCGACTAGAAGACACATAGGGACATTTATTGCAAGAGTGATGGAGTTTGGGCTGCTGTGGTAGCCATGAATATGAACTGTCCTTGTCTTAGGCTAAAGAATTGGGGGGGTGACATGAACACACATGCATACACATAACGAACCTCGCTCACTCATGGTGGAAGTACAGAATGACATCCATGATGAGAAGAAGATCTCAGTATGTGGAGTAACTGCACAGAGACTCTTCTTTCAAGATCTTGCCAAAGTGTCACTCACTTCAGGTGTGACCCAACAGGCTAACTAACCTCTTCCACACCTTCATCCTGCCGGGCTAAATCTCACAAAGAAATGATGGACAGGAGGCATTCACTCTGTCAGGTGTGAGGTCACAGGCCAAACTCAAAGCTCCATTGTTCTGTTCCTCCTCATAAAGCCAGCGGTCCCGCTTCCCAACACAGACTCCAGAGCCTCCTCCACGATGTTGGTGGTCCTGTTGGCCGTGGCCCTGCTGGCCCTGAGCTCTGCTCAGGTCTATGATGAAGGTACAGGAAATGGATGCTGGCTGTACTTGGGGTGCATTGAGGAATGGGAAATGGGTGCTGGCTGTACTTGAGGATTAGGGGATCATGATCAATGGAAGCAGACATGGAAGGAGGTGAGAGTTGGAAATACTAACCTGTTCACATCCCATAGCAAGGCCTTAGGCTTTCTCACGTACCACTGGAGCTCCAATCACATTATTTTGCTTTATGGTGTGAGGCTTTGTGTAAGATAGGTACGTGCTCTACCCTGGAGCAATACCCTGCAATCTCATAAGTGATTTTTACCCTTTTTTTTTTTTGCCAGTCCTGGGGCTTGAACTCAGGGCCTGAGCACTGTCCCTGGCTTCTTTTTGCTCAAGGCTAGCACTCTGCCACTTGAGCCACAGCGCCCCTTCTGGCTTTTCTATCTATGTGGTACTTGCGGAGGAATCGAACCCAGAGCTTCATGTATATACGAGGCGAGCACTTTACCACTAGGCCATATTCCCGGCCCTGAAAATTCTCTAACCAAGGCCTTAAAGGCTTTCCCCAGATGGTTCCACATAGCAAGTGGATGGATGAGGGTTTCTTTACAAGCAGTCAGAGGCCATAGGGAAGGCTGGCACGGCAGAGGCAGATTGGGGGAGGAAGAGGCCAGGTTGAGAAGGTCACAGAGGTAGGAAGAGAAGAGAGTCCTCCCTCCATCTCTGAGCTCTTCCATTCCTGCTGTGCCCACACAGAATCAGAGAACCTAAACCCGAGCCCTGACCAGGAACCCCTTCCTGAAGAAGTCCCGCCATCTGGAGATGAGAACGAGGAGGGTGCTCTTCAGCAGGGACCCCCACCCAAACCAGGCAAACAACGGAAGAATTCTCGCCCTCTGGCTGAGGACCAGCAAGGGTCCCAACAGAAAGGCCAGGGGCAGCAAAACCGTCCCCAAAAAGGAGGCAAGGGACGGGGGCAACAGCAGCGACAGCGGGGGCAACAGCAGAAGCAGCGGGGGCAACAGCAGCAACAGCGGGGGCAACAGCAGCGGCAACGGGGGCAGCAGCAGCGGCAGCAGCGGCAGCAGGGGCAACAGCAAAGTAGCCCTGTTGGTCAACAGCTCCCGGGAAGCCAGCTGCTTCAGCTCCCAGGAAGCCAACTGCTTCAGCTTGCGGGAGGCCAAATGCTCCCATAACCCACCATCGATCGTCAGGTATGCGCTCTGGAAACGCCCAACTCCCCCTCGTTCGCCAACTCCCCTTTTGTCCTGTGGAAATGAACAGCCTCCCATCCCTTTTCGGGTTTGCACTGTGGAGAGCTTCTCATCGAGCGTTCAGACCATTTCTTTTCTGAAAACTTGTCCAGGATAGTTCTGGTTTTGAGAACCATTCCCCCTCCCTCCCCATTTCCTTTGGTTCCATGATTGAGTGTCTGTCTGTCTGTCTGTGCTGCTTTGGGAAGAACAGGGCTCTTCCTTAGGCCCTTGCTTCCTTGCTCAGGTGTGTTAACATCTCTTCCTACCATTCCACCTGGCCATTCTTCTCTTCTCTGCCTTGCAACAGCGAGTGTCTTAGTCCTAGTATTCCTGATGTAGTACTATAATGCTGTTAAACACCGTACATTTTTCCCTCCCAATACTTTTAAGCTGGTACTTACTCAAAGTAGAAAGACATCAAGATAAATTTTAAATTTTTTTTTGCCAGTCCTGGGCCTTGGACTCAGGGCCTGAGCACTGTCCCTGGCTTTTTTTGGCTCAAGGCTAGCACTCTACCACTTGAGCCACAGCGCCACTTCTGGCCATTTTCTGTTTATGTGGTACTGAGGAATCGAACCCAGGGCTTCATGCATACGAGGCAAGCACTCTTGCCACTAGGCCATATCCCCAGCCCCAAGATAAATTTTAAAAGCATGAATTATTTCACTTCTCCACCCCTTCCAAAGGACCCAGTACCATTCATTCTGCTGGAGAAACGCTTAGACATTTTTTTTTTTATGTACTACAAACATATGGTCATTTCTTTCATGATTCATCTCAGGCTTTTTATTCAGATCTGTGTGCTATCTGCGTGTGGGTGGTGCATGTCTGTAATCACGCAACTCAGGAGATTATGACTGGAAGCCAGCCCATTTGGGAAAGTCTGAGAATTCTGTTTCCAAAATAATCAGAAGACTGGGACTGGGAAGGTGGCTTAGTGGTAAGAGTGCTCGCCTAGCATGCATGAAGCCCTGGGTTCCATTCCTCAGTACCACATACACAGAAAAAGGCAGAAATGGCGCTGTGGCTCAAGTGGCAGAGCGCTAGCCTTGAGCAAAAAGAAGCTCAGGGACAGTGCTCAGGCCCTGAGTTCAAGGCCCAGGACTGGCGAAAACAACAACAACCAGAAAACACTAGAGACGTGACTCAAATGGTAGAGTTACGATCTGTGAGCAAGAAAGCCAAGTGTATGTGTGAAGCACTAAGTTTAAACTTTGGTACCAGCAAAGAAAAGAAGAAAAAGAAATGTGTGTTATTCTTGTTTAAAATAACATGTTCATAGACATATGTACATTTCTTCTGAACATACTTGCTCTTGTTCTTCTGTTTTATATTACCATTCGTTAACAGACATTTATCTGGTGCTCCATACTTCGTTTTTATAAGATACATTTCAGCCACCACCTTTCCAAATATATCCCTAAAGTGTTTCAAAGGCCAATAAAAGATAAACAAGGTGGAAAAATATGTTCAGCACATTTTAAGCAAGAACTTCAGGGTATGTTTTGTACTGGGGGCGGGGGTCGGTGTACCCAGAAGAAGCAAATAGAAATCCTGAAGACATTGGGGGGAAGGGTAGGAAAGAGGAAAAGGAGGCAGGCCATTCAGCAAGGTGGCCAATGGTTGCAGACTGGCATGCCAAGTCTTACTTATCACCCTCCTTTCTTGGTTTCAGAAAGAGAATGAGGAGCTGACGGCCTTCCAACGTTGGACGGCTGGAGAGCTGTGTTCTTAGCTGGACCAATAAAACGATGAGCATGCAAATCCTGGCTGTTGCCTCTCTTTCTGTGTGTGGGTATCCAGAGCCCCATCTCAGGGAAGCCGCCTCACCCCCCCTTTCAGTACAGACCAAGTGCCACATCATACGCTCCCACTGTGCCCAGACTTCCTGTACTCTAAGGCACGCACAGCTTTGAAACGCCTTTCGTGTGTGTTTGCTGGGGCTTGAACTTGGCTGGGGGGTGGAGGGGTGGGCTTGCTCTTCTGCTTGGCTTTTTTTTTTTTTTCCACCATGGCGGGTGCTCTGTTACTTGAGCCACCCCTGCAGGCTGGTGCCTTGTGTAAGGGGATGGGTAAAAGTCCCACAGACTCCTTCCCCCCCAGACTGGCTTCTGAGGCCCATGCCTCAGGTCTCACAGGTACCCTGCAGACCAATCCAGAAAGGATGTGGCTGGCTTGGGGGTTGTGGGAAGGCAACAGTGGGCTGGGCTCCTCCCATCAGAATCACCCGGAGAGTGACACAGTAAAGTCTTATTATCAACACCAGAAGCTTAGAACAAAACACAATCACAAATGGATTCCATGACAGAGGTTCCCCGTTCATTTCTTTTGGACACAGCAGACTTTAGTGCATGTAGGAGTTACAAAGCCTTTCCAGTGGCCACCCTGACTGGAGCTGGGTACAGATTGCTGGGGTAGTGACCTCGAGTCGCCCAGGACAAATCTGGAAAGGCCGTGTCTGATGTTCTTCTACTGACCGGTCCTCATTAGTGACCAAGGAGTAGGGGGCGGAGCTGTGTCTGAATGACTCCCTGAGGTGGTTTTTCAGGGTAACCAGGGAGGGGCTGTATCTGATTGCCTCCCTGAGGGGGTCTATGCTGGTGAGGGGGGCAGGGCTGTTTGATTGCCTCCCAGAGGGGGTCTATGCTGGTGAGGGGGGCGGGGCTGTGTCTGATTGCCTCCCTGAGGGGGTCTTTGCTGGTGAGGGGGGCGGGGCTGTGTCTGATTGCCTCCCAGAGGGGGTCTTTGCTGGTGAGGGGGGCGGGGCTGTGTCTGATTGCCTCCCTGAGGGGGTCTTTGCTGGTGAGGGGGGCGGGGCTGTGTCTGATTGCCTCCCTGAGGGGGTCTTTGCTGGTGAGGGGGGCGGGGCTGTGTCTGATTGGCTCCCTGAGGTGGTCGTTGGTGAGGGGGGCGGGGCTGTGTCTGATTGGCTCCCTGAGGGGGTCTGTGCTGGTGAGGGGGGCGGGGCTGTGTCTGATTGCCTCCCTGAGGGGGTCTTTGCTGGTGAGGGGGGCGGGGCTGTGTCTGATTGCCTCCCTGAGGGGGTCTATGCTGGTGAGGGGGGCGGGGCTGTGTCTGATTGCCTCCCTGAGGGGGTCTTTGCTGGTGAGGGGGGCGGGGCTGTGTCTGATTGCCTCCCTGAGGGGGTCTTTGCTGGTGAGGGGGGCGGGACTGTGTCTGATTGCCTCCATGAGGTGGTCTATGCTGATGAGGGGGGCGGGGCTGTGTCTGATTGCCTCCATGAGGTGGTCTATGCTGGTGAGGGGGGCGGGGCTGTGTCTGATTGGCTCCATGAGGTGGTCTATGCTGGTGTGGGGGGCGGGGCTGTGTCTGATTGGCTCCGTGCGGTGGTCTCTGATGAGGATATTCATCTTGGGTTCCATTTATAGCAGGAGGTCGCAGTGGTTTTTCTCCAAGGTGAGGTGGTCTCTGAAGATGGTGACCCAGGTCCTGGCTTGAGTCCTCAATCTCTGTATGGGCAGAGAATAACTTATCATGGTGATGATATGCTATTCGCTTCTTGACATCTCTAACCAAGACAGCCTCTCCTCACTGCTTGCCGACACTCATATCTAAGCTTCTGAGACAAATTGCCCCTTAAATTTGTCAAAAAGAAAGCCTTGGCTATTGTGTAATTCCCAGTGTTCCCATGAGGATTTAATCAGACACAGCAAGAATTGTGCTATCTGCTCCAAAGACAGAAGGAAAGCACAATGAAGTCCAGCGTGCTGCCATTAACACTTGGCTCATTGCGGCTCCACGTGTGGACCTGAATACAGACACACTGAGAGTGAGAGGAATAAGAACACGGTGCATACAGGATTCCCTGGTTACTGTGGCAAATGCTTAGTATGGATACCAAGGTGTAGAGAAACAGAGGAAAGGGACATTCTGCACATCTCAGCACCAAACCATATGATTCTAGAAAGAAACAAGAGGGACAAAAGAAGTAGTTTCAACAACTTTTAGAGCCAAAATGAATACACACTGAATTTGCACATCATTTCTGAGCAACAAGGAAACCACTGTTCACATAGAAGGCTGGTCTCACTGCCCTTCAGGTTGGCGTTCTTGGTCCTGGACCCCAGACAGAGGCTGGGGAGGGTCTGACTGTGTTATGGGAAGAACTAAAACTCATTGAATTACTAATTATCTAGACATACGCTTTAGAGGAACTGAAGAATCCCTGAGGGATAGAAGAAGGAATAGACTTTTTACCTGATGATGAAGAGGAGGAGAAGAGGGAGCGAAAGAATGAGTAAACACCTTCATAGCTAAAGAATGAGTGAACATCTTCATAGCTGTCCTCTAGGAAATAAAGCACAGAAAGTACCATGTTAAATCCTCAACCTGTGAGCCATGGCTCACAGATGTTTTACAGGGAAAAGTTACTTCTGACTCCAGCCTGTCCCAGTCTTATGGTGCCTTGTCAGTCATTAGCTGCTGTCTGAAGTGTTGTTGGAAAGGGAGGATGATGTAAAGGAGTAGCAAGTGATGATTGAGTCTCAACTACTTGCTCAAAACACGCTGGAATGCTCACTACTGATATCTGTTGGGTATTTACTGTCCTTATTTCAAAGCACCATAGTGCAGTCCGACCCTTTCCTTTAAGAAATCGTTCCTTATATCCACACCCTTTCTCCAGAGGGGAGAAAGGAGAGTTGTGTACAATGTCACGCATTCTACTTGTAGCGACTTTGAAAAGGCCATGGGTGGTAGCAAAAATAACGAGACAATGGAACCCTGGCGTTTCTATCTCTCTGTGTGGAGAAGCTTAGATCTTCCATGAAGTTTGCCTCCTGTTTCTCCTTTCCTCCAGGACCTGAGTGGACGCTGCCTGTTCCCAGTGTGACCTCTGACCACAGGCAGCATCCACTCAGGTCCTGTGTTGTCCATTACCTTCACTGGAGCTCTGCGCAGAGCTCAGGGCCAGCAGGGCCGCGGTGAGCAGGACCACCAGCATCGCGGAGGAGACTCGGAGAGGCTCTGGATCCAGTCTGAGTCTGCGCTGGGAAGCGGGGCCGCTGGCTTTATGAGGAGAACGGAACAATGGAGCTTTGAGCTCGGCCTGTGACCTTTGCGCTCGCTCCAGTGAACTCGCCTGATGCACTAGGTTGCCTCGCATCCCTGACTTTTCTTGGGGTTTATCCCAACAAGGTGTGATACAGTCTACTGACATCTGTGGCTTGCCGTCCTCACACGTAGGATGTAGTCTGACCAGTTAGTTACTCTATAGAAGACCCAGCTGGCCTGTCTTCCCATTCGAGGTTGAGATGTTGAGTTACAGATTGTTGTTGGTGGTGGTCTTGGGGTTTGAATTTGACTCTGTACTCCTGCTTGGCTTTCTTGCTCATGACATGCTTTACCATTTGAGGCATGCCTCCAGTCTGGCATTTTGCTGGCGTATTGGAGATGAAGTCTGGCAGATTTTTTTCTGCCAGGGCTGATGTTGAAGTGGCATCTTCCAGGGGTCTCACAAACCCCAAATTCTCCTTTCACCTCCCCTGTGAAGGCGAAGGCAATGTTTTACGTTTTCCATCTCCTCATAGCAAGGGCTTCGTTCGTCTAGGAAATATCCACTCAGACCTCTCTGCGTGGCCATTCATGCTTTTGTGTGGTCATCTGTGCTTTACTAGCATATAAGAGCACGAAGAAGAGCAGGCTGTTTCTACAACACGCAGGCTTCCCCGAGCAGATCCAGGTCCAGTGAACGCTAGACTGTGTGGGTCTGAGCAGCCTCAGTTATGGGGGGTCCTCTTGTGGTTCCTTAACCCGTTAAAGTGGTTAGCAGGGAACTCCTGTGCCATCAGGAAACTCAGCTAAACAGCATCAGTAGGGTGACACAGACCTCATGGATGATCTCTATTCTTGATGATAGGAAACCTGGTCATGTGAACACGCTTGTGTGCACAAGACCAGCTCCCGCCCCTTGCGTGGTGTAGCACCCGTCACATCCTCAGGAATGAAGTCCACATGATTACTATTCCAATATCTGGGCTAATTACGGAGGCAGTGTTTCTTCAGCACTGTCGCCCACTTCACACCTTGTACCGTTTGGAAATGACACAACCGCCACTTCCTCCCCACCCCATCCTGCTGAGCCAACATCCCGAGAAAAGTCAGGGATGCGAGACATTCTAGTATGTCAGGCGTGAGGTCACCAGGGCCAGCTCAAAGCTCCATTGTTTGGTCCTCATAAAGCAAGCGGTCCTGCTTCCCAGAAGCTCCTCCACGGTGCTGGTAGTCCTGTTCTCGGAGGCCCTGATGGCCCTGAGCTCTGCTCAGAGCCCAAGTGAAGAAGGTACAGGACCACACTGGGTTGGATGGACCCTGCTTGGGCATCAGATTAGTCAGAGGGTAAGAGGTTGGTAGGAAATGAGAACGACAATGGACTGAGAATTGTTAGGACAAATGTGAGGCGCTTTACGCACCTATTTAATACCAAGTCCTTTTAACTCATCTAAGGCACAATGGGAACCCACAGAAATTCCTCAGCAGATGAGAAGGTAACGTTCACATTTATAGAAGGATTTTTTTTTTCTGTATAGAAGGTGCTGCTTAGAAAAATGGCAAGACTGGTATATGAAACATCGCCAGAAACACTGACATACAGGGGAGATAAACATGTCAAGATTATTTGTGTGTGTGTGTGTGTGTGTGTGTGTGTGTGTGTGTGTCACAGACTATGATAATCAATTTGAATTTCACAGTGAGGTAGAAATTGATCTGAGCCCCAGTTCTCATGTCCATCTAACCCACGTTCTGATGTACTGTGAAGAGCATGCGCAACTTTAGACTCATTTCTTCTCTCAAGAAGGCGTGTTAACATTTGCCAAGGATTTCATGAAGGAAAAGAGGAGAGAACTTACAAAATGTGCCATTGAAATGCCCAGAATCGTGAACAAAGACTCACAGCAAACTCTTGACAGGTTTTAGGGAGGACACGGGAGGCTGAGATCTGAGGATTGCCGTTCAAAGCCAGCCTAAGCAGGATTCTTATCTACAAAGAACGAGCAACCCCCACCCCACCAAATAGAGTTGTGGATCACATGGTAGCGTGCCAGCCTTCAGTGAAAAAGATCAGGGGGAGTGCCCAGGCTCTGAGGTTCAGCCTTAGTGTTGGCACACAGACTCATTCAATGAACTGGTAATGGTGGGAGGGGAAATGCAAGTGTTGGCGTCCAGAGAGCGGACTCGTATACACACCGCTCTCTTGAGGCGTACACTGAATTCACACAATTCTCTACAGAGAGCTATGGAGGCGTGTTCCCGGGGCAGGACTGTGACCACTCCTCCTTGTCATCCTGCAAAGGAAGCCAAACACTGGACTCGTTCCTTGAATAGCAACACAGTGCAGGCCCATCTGTCTAATCCTGTCTTCTAATTACAGAAGAACAGTAATTAAACTCTCAAGGGAAAAATGTGTGTATAGAAAAGATTATGAGACTGTCTCAGGAGAGAAGCAAGTCATTCACAACCAACAGGAATATATACCAGCTAGAGAAAGGAAAACATCCCTGTGTGGTTATTGGTCCTAGACACCTGACTGACCTTCCTATCTGCTATCCCATGATTTATTTTCCTTCCCATTAGGAAATAAAAAGCCCCTTTACACACCCAAATTCCTTGCAAAGGTCATTAAGACAATAGGCTATTTTTTTTTTACAATCAATTAGATGATTATTATAATCAAGCCTGATTTCCTTCTCACTGGCTTTGTTTTCCCAGGGTGTCTGCTTTCAGGCAGCAGGCAGTTGGGCCTGCTTCCAGGAGCAGCCAGAGAGAGAAGCCGGGCCAGGAAAAGACCATGGCGGGCACCTTTCTACTCTTTTATTTCGTGCTGCTTTGAGAGGAAAGAGACCACGACAGGAGCTTTAAGCACGAGCCACAGTGTGATAATTCTCAGAATACCTCAGTTCAAAGAAGAGAAGTGAGATTCTGAATGAGGTACAGCATCCTGCCACCTGAGGGGAAATTGGATAGACCTAAGCAAAGACGAAGATGGAACACTTTTAAATGTTGGCAAAAGACAAAACCCTGCCTTTTTTTTTTTTAATGCATTTAAACCCCAGAATTCTTTGACAATCAGTGCTTCTCTAATAGAATATGCCCGACTAGGTGGCCTGTATTTCACATAGTTTCTGTTCTCACAGTTCTGGAAGTGGGAGACCAGGGCTATTGAGTGACCAGAGCCTTGTTGTCTTTAGGCAGGAGAGAGAGGACACAGGGAGAAAGATGTCTCATGTAAAGCTTTGTGTTAGAGTGTTAGTGTCAGCGGGAGGCCACACCTGTGTGATGTACCTCACTTCAGTTAGTTTGCAATGGGCCATGTCCCTAAGCAATATCACCCTGGGTAGTTGAGGTTTCAACACATGGAGTTTTTAAAAGATGAAAACATCGAGTCCATACCACCGATCAAGAGAAATACAATGAGACCCACATTTATAAAACCTCGCAGCCGTTGGTGACGCGGCTGGAGTGAGGAAAGCCAAGAGGTCTGGTGAGGCACCATTTTGGGGGTGTCTGAGGAGTTTTCTCAGGAAGGCTGGTGCCAGAGTTGTGGGGGAAGTCAGCCTTTCTGCTCAAACAGGGGTTTTCTCTTTCAGATGTTGTCTTTTCATTTTTATAGTGGCTCTGGGGTTTGAACTCAGAACCTCTTGCTTGCTAGGCGGGCACTCTAGTACCCGAGGTATACCCCTGTTTGGTTTCTTCTCTGAAATGCATTTCCTCTCTGGGTGCCCATGAGCCTCTGCCTTCGGCTCTGCCCGCCTGCGAGTGGCTCTCCTTTGGGGGTGCAGTGAACTCAGATGGATCGGCAGCGGTGGGGTGTGGAATCGTGAGCCTGCCGGGTGTGCGATCGCTCTGGGGTTTCGGCACACAGGGCCGCGGCACCGTTGGTCTCCCCTACCGGTTCTTTGCCTCCTCTATTTTGCTTATGTCTGGTGAGTACCTAGGTGGTATTTTTCTTTCAGACCACACTCCTCTCTTTCACACTTTGCTGGCCTTGGGGAAGGTCAGAGAAAGGGTGATATTTGGCGCAAGTGACCACGCTATTCAAGACCCTAGGGTGAGGCCAATTTCTCCCCTAAGTGCAGATTCAGCCCCACCCACCCTATAGAACACGGTCCAGTGAACCCACAAACCCTCTGCCCTTCCCCTCTGCTCTTCCTTGTCTACCTTGCTGTCCCCCCCCCAACCACCTGCGAGGGTCACTCTTCTCCGTCAGAGCCTCTCATAACCAGGGACCAATAGGGCAGTCCGTACAGGGGCCTGCCGGGACTTTCCAGGACTAAGCACCTGCCCTCTGCCTCCTGTAAATCCCAGGAAAGCCCGGGTGGCTTCTCACATAACCATCTGTTGACCTGTGCCCCTTAGAATACAACTATAATTATGCTGGGGGTGGAGGGGCAATCTGCTTACCCCACAATCCCTTCCTGCCATATTCTCTGCCCTACTTCTGAACCGAGTGGAACCGACTCTCATTTCCGTAGCACGAGTCCCGGCCATGCACAGCGGATATGAGTCCTTGTGAGGTTGTACAAAGCCCTCCTTCCCTTCCCTCAAACCATCCTCAAGTTACCACCGGACTTCCAGTAATCCGGACGATCGGCGAGACCTACGCAGGTGTCGAGATTGTAAGAGGCAACTGGTTAAACTCACTCAGATCGTCTGTGGGAAGGATGAGGGGGTGATTCGCAGATAGCGGAGAAGAAGCCACAGGCCAACGCAGGAGAAGCAAGGCAGGGACCCAACGAAGACCTGCTGTAAACATCCTACCGAGTTTCGACATCAAAAATGAAATAAGACTCGTAAAGACTAGGGCAGACATTTATTCCCCTAGTCCTGGTGCCACTTGTCCTTTCCTGACCCCAAGTGCATTGGTGAGGACAGGGCGCTGTAAGCAGGGCACGCCTGCGACTTTGAGGCTACTCAGAGCAGTTCCAGATCCAGCGGCTCTAACCGAGTGGGTTCAACCTTTGGTCAAATGTGTCCAGGGTAGTGTCACCCCTACCTGGTGGAACTGAGTCCCAATTGCCTGCAGATCTTCCTGGTCCTGCACACGCGTCTCCACCATCCTCAGCGGAAACCACACGGCCTTGCTGTGTGGCTCTGCAAGGCCCAGCCCCAGCTCTGCTCCGAACAACCACAGCCAGACAGAAGCAGTCTCACCAGCGAACGGCGCTCCGGATCCTGAGAGAAGAGCCACTCTCGTATCTCCTGAGTCCTTGGGCAGCGGGGACTGGGAAGGTGGCTTCGTGGTAGAGTGCTTGCTTTGCATGTGTGAAGCCCTGGGTTCGATTCCTCAGTGCCACCTACCCAGAACAAGCTGGAAGTGGCGCTGTGGCTCAAGTGGTGGAGTGCCAGCCTTGAGCCAAAGCAGCCCAGGGACAGTGCTCAGGCTCTGAGCTCAAGCCCCAGGACTGGCAAAAAAAAAAAAAAACAACTTTTAGAAATGACACACAGACAACCCCCTCCCTGCCCATCCTGACAGGGTAAAATTTCAAAGAGGAACTAGGGATGTAAGGCATCTAGCGTGTCAGGCGTGAGGCCACAGGCTGAGCTCAAAGCTCCATTGTTCCGTCCTCTTCATAAAGCCAGCGGCCCCGCTTCCCAGCACAGACTCCAGAGCTGCTCAGAGCCTCCTCCACGATGCTGCTGGTCCTGTTCAGTGCGGCCCTGCTGGCCCTGAGCTCTGCTCACAGCTCAAGCCAAGGTACAGGAGAAGATGGGGTGCTGGGACTCACGGGGCTTTCAAGTACCTGCAGATAAGTAGGGGTGGGGGGAAAGGTGACAGGGACTGGCCTTCAGAATACTTTTGATGAAGACCAGTGAAGTCTTCATTCCACCACAAGGCCTTATGATTTTTTTAGGGCCTACGTGGAAGGCCGTGAGCATCTGGTAGGATCCGCTATGGTAATAGCGGGGAGGGTAGCGCCAAGGATCTTTCCAGGCTGCGGAGGTGGCACAGGATTTGGGAAGATTGGAGGAGGGGCATCTGGCTATGGAAACACTGCTACAGTCGAAGGAGAGGATAGATACTGCAAGCCTCGATGTACACGGGATTCAGAGTGATATATAGATACACAGATCGAGAGTACAGAACCGGTGAGGAGGAGAAGCATAATAGGATCAGGTGTATGAGATGGAACTATCAGGGCCCAAATTCTCATTTTTCTTTTAACCCACACTTAGTATTCAGTGTGCTGAGATGTGTGTAATAGTGTACCCAAATGTCTTACCTGGGAAGGCATGGTAACATTAGCGAGGGAATCCATGGACGTAGAGGTAAAAGAACACCGAAAGACAACAATGAGATACAAGAGTGCTTTCATTTTCATCATTTTATTTTTAAGGAGTGAAGGAATGGTAGTTCTATAAAGATCTACACAGATCGTCGCTAGCTTGACTCTTGAGTCGATGGAAGACCACCAGTGTGAAAATCAGGGTGCCCCCGGGTTCTCTTAACAGCCAGGCAGAAGCGAGTGCTAACGAGGACTAAGTATCTTCATTCTGAGGGTCGCAAGGTGCCGCCATCCCTCTGTTCTCGAGTTGTATGTCGGCAGCGGAAATGCACAAATGTGCATCTGGTCCCTTTCCTCTGCATGACTTCCTGTCATCTGATGAATCCTTGACATGGGTGTTCAGGGAATCATAATGACTTTGTCATCCTCTCTCTCTCTTTCTGTCTCTCTCTCTCATATAGATGTATATATGTATGTGTACATACCTACCTACCTACATACATACATACATACATATGAGAAACATTTTCCCATTTCAATAGGAGACATGAGGCCCTGACTTGAACAAGCAGGCAGCAAGTTATTTCTGCCATCAGCCACCTACCCTGACACTAGCAATCACTGTACTTTGTTTCTTTATGACTTGGGAGACTTCTGGGAGTCACAAAGTATCCACGACTTCCCATGTGGGCAAAGTGCAACTTGGACCAGTATGTGTGCACTACGATATCCATATGATTGGTATAGAGACGGTGACCATCTCCATCTTCCAGAAGAATCCATGGGCACAGGGTGGTGAACCACTGAGAGGCAGATTCAAAAGACAAAAAGACTGGCTGTGGGATACAGTCGGGGGTCTCTGCATCTCTGGTAAAGCCACCACTAAGCTCACCCCTTCTCGGCCATTCCCATAGAGTCTGAGGACCAAAGCAACAGCATTGAGCAGACGCCTCCGGGACTTAAGGAATTCCCATCCCGATCAGCTGATGATGAGGAAGATGACAGCGATTCCCGGGAGGTGTCTCCACAGGGTTCTTCTCCACAGCACCCTGAGCAGCAAGGACCCCCACAGCCGCTGGGTGGGCAGCAGTCTCCGCCCCCCCATCACCCAGAGAACCGAGAGGAACAGCCACGGGCAGAAGGTGAGATCTAGACGTGACTGCCCCACGCCACCTGGGAAGTGCAGCAAGAAACAAGTTAGGCTGCTTTCCAAGATAATTAGATTTTGAAAAGAACTACCCCCCCCTCCACACACACCAAATTTCCCTTTTCCCCCAGGATGTCTTCATTTCCTTATATACCTGGGAGTCCCTCAGTGTCTTCTTGCTCTGACTCAACGACTTCCAAGTTCACCCTCCCCAATTCTGTCCATGCCCGAGCTCTCCTAGGGTCCCCTCAAGAAGATTTTCATCTATGTTTCTCATTGCTACCCAGGGTTTTAAGTGCTCCCTTGCTAAGGAATCCATGCTCAAGCTAAAAGGGAATCTCTGTGAAGAGAAAGAAGTGGGATTTAAATCACAATGCGTATCATGCCCTCTGTCCACCCCCACCACCGAAAGTCTTAGACATCAGATTTTCTTGGGTATCCATGTAACCCCATCACTGCTTTTGCCTACAATGATTCCACACATTGCATGTTGTTTGATTTCATCCTATGCTTATTGGAAAACTTCCGAATCCATTCGTAGAGGTATACAGTTCTTCTTTTCTTTATCCTTCCCTCCTTTCCTTCTGTCCTTCTTTCGTTCGTTCCTTCCTTTCTCTTCCCTTCACTCATCTAGATTTGCGTCTTGATTAAATGTCTTAAATTCTACATTTCTCTTCTCTATTTTTGTTTTTGTTTTTGTTTTTTTGTCCAGTCCTGGGCCTTGGACTCAGGGCCTGAGCACCATCCCTGGCTTCCCACTCAAAGCCAGCACTCTGCCACCTGAGCCACAGCGCCCCTTCTGGCCGTTTTCCATATATGTGGTGCTGGGGAATCGAACCGAGAGCTTCATGTGTAGGAGGCAAGCGCTCTTGCCACTAGGCCATATTCCCAGCCCTTCTCTATTTTTTTAATTGTACAACATGCCATTGTTATTGCGCAGTATATATATATATATATTTAATCAAGCCCTGTCTATCTGGCTTTACTTTTGCCATTGTACAACAGTGATGCCTTCTGTAAGTCCACCCTTGTTCATTAAATTCCATGATTCCAGAAAGGGTTTGGAAAAACCACCTCTGCCCACACCTTCCTTGTTTGTTTCTTTCAGAAAATGAATAAGAAGAGGATGCTCTGCAGAAAGTTGTGCCATTGGAATAACGTGGCCATAAATGTTCCTTCAGTACCTCCATAAATGAATCAATATGCAATTTCTGATAGTCTCTCTTTCTGGGTGTGGGAGAGTCTGGAATTTGGGGGGCCGTGGACCCCGTGTAAGAACAATTTGGACCCCTCCTCAGAATCCATCCCTACAAGCCTCTCTTCCTGCTCACCACAAGCGTGCTCCTACACCAACCATTCAAATATTTAATCCTATTAATATGATCTGGAGAAAGTGAGAATATATAACACATTGGGGAAGTTTAACAGGATGAAGAATTTTTAAAAAAATTCTCAAGGCAGTTGATCCCAGACCCTTAGGATATGAGTGGGGTTCTGGGTTGCTTTTTCCTGAAGCTTACTGCTCTGTTCCCACTGACTTATTTTTGCTTAATTTTTCCTTTACCATACCCCTGTCCCCACTATCCTTTATTTGAAAAAGGATACATTTCTGAGTGACTCATGTGGCTAAATTTTATAGAAGAGGTTGAACGATGAATCTGGAGTCTTCAGATAAATTTATAAGGTCTTAGTAGCCAGCTACAAGATGCATAACATTATTCCAGGGAATATTAGAATCTTTAGAAATTTCATGCAAAAAATGTACTTATTATTCCTGCAGGGACAGTGAAAATATCACAAAAGATTTCACATGACAGTATCTGACTCTCAGAGAAATAGTCTACTTCAAAGAGATAGACGAACAACTTCCCAAATTTAGTAAAAAGATATAAATTTTACAAACTCCCATTTCCATGGTGAGTTTGAGTTGCTATAATAGAATGCCCTTGACAAGGTGGCTTGAAAAAAGTAGAAATGTGTTTCCAGAGTTGTGTACAACAATATGAACACTGGGGTATCACCAGGCCCCGGTTGTCCTCATGAAGGGGAAAGTTGGAGAAAAAGCCATTTCCCTCCACTTCTCCAATGCATGAATAAAGTAGCAACCACTCAACCTGATGATGTAATCCACATCCATGGGCCACCAAAGATTGCACCTCATGTCTTTTGGAATTGTGTATACAGTGTATAGACCAGCCATGATACCCAGACACACTGTGGGCTAGTATCTGACAATACTCTTACAGGGCACATTAACCAAGTGCTGAAATAACAAAGTGTCCGTTGTGATTGTACTTGTCATAATGAGGGAAGTACTGTCAGCTCCTTGCATCAAGGTTGCTGACAAGCATTCTGCAGCCTCAGTAACAAATGATTATGCAGAATAAAACGATGGCAGTGCTGAGGGCAGGAAACATCTTAAATTTCAAGGAAAGGGGAATTCTGAAGGAATTAAAATTAAAAAAAAATGACTCAATCATGATAGAGTATTACTGACATGAGGAAATGATAAATATGTATTTCCTAGTGGGAAAGATCATAGGAAGCAATATAGCCTATGTGTGTTGTAAGGTCTAAAGCCAAAGTGGGTTTTTTTTTTTGTAGCTGAAATTTGGTTACCATGGACATTTTGTGTACTTTCTCTCACATTCTGGTTCCTGGAAACATGGAAATTCACTGTAGGCTAGCACGTGACATTTGCATGCTAGTTTGGGTGGTAACACTAGACTTGCGAGTTAGGTAGAATACTGTCCCAGAGCACAAGGTAAATGTGTAGAAATGTAACAATGACTCCACATAAGTAATATAAAATCAAGTGAAGCCCCTGGTGCTAGAAAAATAATGAGATATTTAAGTTAAGGGAAATAAATTTAAGTTGTCATTAAATCTGTTCAAGTTGAATATTTTCCTGATTTCTTATATTGGAAAGCTCACGGGAAGTTAAAATTCAATAATTATTGCCAAATGATTAAAAGAGAGTATTTTCCCCCCCATCTATCCTAGCCTCATTTACGAACATTTCTACAAATAATGATAATCACTCAGGTTACTTCTGATATTCACAGGGTGACTTGAAATGCGAACTATGTCAATGGAATTTTACACAGCCATAGAAAGAATAAGGTTATGTCATTTGCAGCGACACGGATAGGTCTAGAACAAATCCTGTTATGGGAAGCTTTTAGCTGGCATCGACTCTGAGGAAGAGAGCATAACTGGGGTGTCTCAGGGAGAGAAAGCCACAGGGGCGGGCATAATAGGAGCTCAGGGCTCTGACCAGCACACAGGGAATTTACATCTTGGCTAAATTCAGGGGCTTGAATAGGAATGGATCTGATTTCTTGAATTCAAAATAAAACAGAGGGTGCAAATACAAGAAATCAGATACGTTCTTATTTGCATCTCTGAGCCTTTCAGTCATTGCTCCTCAGAAAGGAAGTTACTGGACACCTCATCCCATCCAGAGTAGAGCTGGTTCTCCCCTGGACTTGGGTGAGAGTTGAGACACACATCAAGAAAGGGACCTGGTAGTATAGCAATTTAGAGTGTCTCTCGCTGGTCGGGTGAATTAATTCTTCACCAGTGATAGTCAAACTTAAAACCCTCTGCTGACGGGTTAGTACAATAGAGACAACAGATATGACTGTGAGATCTGGGCTGTGTGTCTAGAGGGATTTGGGGGAATGGATTCACCTTGGCTAATGACTCAATAGCAGAAGCATCGTCTCAGTCGACACCTTGACCAGACACTAGACCCTCTTCAGAGACATGAGACAGAGGTAAGCCAGTGAGCGTTCTGGACACTGTCTGTATACCTGCTAGTCATTGGCTTCCTTTTTCTCCAGCATCTGCTATGCTAAAGCTCAGCCTTGAGATTTTTCTGGGGAGGTGGGGAGGGGGGGGTCCTTCCTCGTGATGAAATGTACTCTCACTTCTTCAGCGCCAATCCTGAAAAAAATTGTACCTCGTGCATCATTCAAAGTGAGTAAAATTCCCAATTCGGTCAAACCAATTAGTCTGAATCTGGGGGCGATACTTCTCTTCATGGTTTGTTTCATTGCTCTCTCTCTCAATGTAGTCACAACAAGCAAAGTGTATGTCACAGAGTTCAGAGCACTGAAGCCCAGTGAGCGGGGTAGACTGCCCGGCCTCGCCCTGTGTCTCTTCAGTCTTTTCTGTAATATCCTGTAGCTCTTTTGTTCCTCCAGGAAAGTTGGCCATGGTTGGTGGGGAAGGGGGAGGAGTAGTAATGGTCTCTTTCTCAACCAGCACTCACTCCTCTTGGTAATGAGAAATAAACTGGGGCTTTTTTTTTTCTTTGCCAGTCCTGGGGCTTGAACTCAGGGCCTGAGCACTGTCCCTGGCTTCTTTTGGCTCAAGGCTAGCACTCTACCACTTGAGCCACAGTGCCACTTCTAGCTGTTTCTATATATGGGGTGCTGAGAAATCGAACCCAGGGCTTCATGTATGTGAGGCAAGCACTCTACCCCTAGGCCATATTCAGAAGGATGATGAAGGGTTTCTGCAAAGGAAAAGGAGCTTTATGATCTGTGAAAAGGTCCTGAAGAGCAGTTTAGCTACAGAGAGGAGATGAAGAACTTTTTCTCATCTAAATAGTTACATGCATTTTTTTTCTTACATGTCATTGGAACTCATTAATATCTAACATAGTTCCAGAGATTTCTTATGACTGGTCACAGTTCCATCTTAATCTCTTTTCTTATTTTGTGCTTAATGCTTAATGAAATGGCAAATGTTTTTGCTGGGGGCTAGTGGCTCACACCTGCTATTCAAGAGATTGAGATCTGCTGTTTGGGATTCAAAGCTGACCCTGGGCAGGAAAGTCCAAAAGACTCCAATTAACCACCAAAAAAAACCACCCAATTAACCACAAAAAAACCAGCCAGAAGTGGAACTGTGGCTCAAGTGGTCAAGTGCTAGCCTTGAGCAAAACAGCTAAGGGGCTAAGCCCATGTCCTGAGTTTAAGCCCAGGACCAGCATAAAAAAAAACAAAAACAAAAACCAATAACCCAGCAACAAAACAAATGTTCTCTTTGTTTTCACAGGAACAATGAATGTAAATCCCATGCTAACTTTCCATGCTGTTGACTACAGGCAAAGGAGTCTCTCTCTGCCAGGGCTGGCACAGATCTTGAACTCTGTAAGTAGAAGAATTTCAAGCAAACATGTTCTGAGAAAGGTATTGTAGGACTGTATTCCTTCAAATATATATGTATATGTATATATGTATATGTATATGTGTGTGTGTGTGTGTGTGTGTGTGTGTGTGTGTGTGTGTGTGTATCCCCTAAATAGGAAGATAGTCTAGGGCTGGGAATATAGCTCAGCGGTAGAGTGCTTGTCTTGCATGCATGAAGCCCTGGGTTCGATTCCTCAGCACCACACAAACAGAAAAGGCTACAAGTGGTGCTGTGGCTTAAGTGGTAGAGTGCTAGCCTTGAGCAAAATGAAGCCAGGGACAGTGCTCAGGCCCTGAGTTCAAGCCCCAGGACTGGCCAAAAAAAAAAAAAAAAAAAAAAAAAGGAAAGAAAAAAGAAAGAAAGAAAGAAAGACAGTCCAGATCTTTATTGTCCTAACTCTTCCATTTCTGAAAGAATTTTTCCTGACTAATGGTGGCAGAAGGAATGAGGTATAATAGACTTCAATGAGATTTTGCCTAGAATTCGTTGTGAATGTAGAAATAACCCGATTCCAAAGGAAGGCTGAACACCTGGGGGGTATAAATGACGACAGATGGAAGTGTGATTGCAGGATGTGGAGAATTTACTGTGTGTCGGCTGATCTCCACCCGCTAGCCCATGTGAATGACCTCTGAGACCAGGGAGTCTGGCTAGAAGCATGCTCGGCACGGAAGACATCTTTATCATCCTGATAACGGGAGAACTCATAGTAGGCATACTGGGGAATGGATACATCGTATTGGTCAACTGCATTGACTGGATGAAGAAGAAAAGTATCTCTTCATTTGATTACCTTCTCACCACATTAGCTATTTCCAGAATATTTTTAATTGGTACAATGGTACTCAATGGCATTATACTAGTACTGTACCCAGATATTTATAGAAATAACTCAGTACAGACGCTTCTTTGTAGCGCCTGGACATTCTTCAATTACTTAAGCATGTGTTTGGCTACTTGCCTCAATGTCTTCTATTTGGTCAAGGTGGCTGATTTCTCCCATTCTCTTTTCCTCTGGTTGAAGTGGAGGATTGACAAAATGGTTCATCAGATTGTCTTGGGGTGCTTTGCCATTTGTTTGCTGGTTGGCTTGATAGCAGTAATATTAATGAGCTATAATATGTCTTACTTATCTCAAAGGTACAAATCAACCAACACTAAAATGTTCAATGTGAGTAAAAGTCAATACTTTGAGCCAATAACTTTATTTAACCTGTTTGCAATGATTCCATTCATTGTGTCACTGATTTCAGTTTTCTTTTTAATACTATCCCTCGGGAGACATGTTAAGCAAATGAAACTTAAGGCTACCGGTTATCGAGACCCAAGCACAGAGGCTCATGTCAGAGCCATGAAAATGATCACTTCATTTCTCGTTTTCCTGTTTGTGTATTGCGTGTTCTCCCTTTTGATTTCTTTTAGCTACTTTCTGCAAGACCAAAAGTCAGCTATAATGTTTGGAGAGATTATAACAATTCTGTATCCCTTGGGTCATTCTTTCATGCTAATTGTTGGAAATAATAAGCTGAGGCAGGCACCTGTCAGGTTGCTGTTGTGTAGGAAAATAGTCGATGTGATGTAAAATGTGAGTTTTAAGATTGGACTTAAATCTGACTTTCTAATAACAAGTGAGTTTTTCTCTCAAGAGTAGGATCACTCGATCCCTGTCTAGAGCCAGCCATGGCAATATAGCAAGAGACAATCTCAGAGACACACACGTGCGCATACACACACACTCTCACACGCATGCACCCATGCACACCCACGCACTCACAAGTTTCTAGTAGGTCAGTTCTCAGTTTTCCACTTGCTCATGTAATGTAGAGCTATGTCTTTAAGAATGATCAGATCCCATTACCAAGCTAGTAAACATGGGAATTCTCATCGCAATCAACATTTTTATTGGTACATTCCTTCTCCTCTAATTTCAGAGCTCATGTTTCTCTTCTTGTCTTCTCGATGCAAATATGAATCATACACTGGCTAGTGAGATTCTTTTAAGATTTCATTCTGCCATGAAGTAAACCGTACCTGTCCTATGTTTAATGGTTTCTCATTTGTATTTTTTTCCCTATCACGCACTTTCATTGCTGGCCCTTATCTGTGCTGAGTCAATCCCATGATGTAAATATTTTAAGACTTAAAAATGATTTTGTTATACAATAAAGTATGGTTTTACTGTACAATTTTTTTTCAGTATTAGGATATTACGGGAACATTGGTTGTTTCCTATCTGAGGTTGTGTGTATTCTAACCTGGCTGTTCACTTTTCATTTATTCCTACCATTCTCAAAATCTCATTCTGGACCATTCCAACCAACCGTTTTCCTTGTATCATACCAAAATGTTTACAATCTCACTATTTTTGCTTGCTGCAATGTAAAGTTCACTCTACAAACGCTCAGGAATGAGGCTTCTCCTTTAAGGAGGGATGGAAACATTGAGCATGGAGCTACACAGCTGTAATCTCTATTACTTGAGAGACGGAGGCAGAAGGAACACAAGTTCAAAGCCAGCATGGGTAAAGTTAGCAAGACCCTGTCTCAAAACAAAATAAGAATGAAAGGGCTTGGGTTATGACTCAAGTGGCAGAGCAAGCTTGAGTCCATGGGCTCAAACCTCAATATTGTCCCTTGAGAACATTGGTAATGAAAACGAGAAGTGTAACTGCAATCGATAGTCATTTTTATCATGAATCCTTTATCTTATTCCTAGCATCACAAGCTAAGTGATCCTAAATGTGAGCTGGCCAGTAAGATGACACATTATTTTAAGTGACATTTTTTCATCAGAGCCACCTAAACATTTTTAGGAGCAAGAAATTCGTATTTAGGGTCACACTTTTAAATTCATTCCTCAAGGTGGTTCACAATTTTGTGTTTTTTTATTGATAATCTACATGGTCATACAACAAGAGGAAGGTTCTTCCAAAAGTTTCCTTTTCTGCCTTCCTGATTTCTAGCAAATTCTTGAGATTTAGAGTTGTCTCATAAAATGCAAGATAACCAATGACATTTAAATCCAGTACTTCATGAAAGTTCTATTCTTGTACAACTTAGAACGTATGTTAGGTAGCTTACTCATTACTTATCTAAAATTCCAGTTGTATGCTCAGCCTAAATTAATTATATGTGGGAAAGTACAATAAATTCGTATTCTATGAGATGCATGCGGCTCCCACCTGTTATCCTAGCTACTCAGGAGGCTAAGCTCTGAGGATCACAGTTCAAAACCAGCCCAGGCAGGAAAGTCGGTGAGACATTAATCTACAAGTCACCACTAAAAAGTTGAAAATGGAGCTGTGACTCAAGTGGTAGAGCGCTAGCCTTGGGTGGAAGTTAACAGCTCAGGGACAGTGCTCGGGTCCTGAGTTCAAGCGCCAGGACCAATTAAAAAGAAAGATGCAATGAAAAATAGCTACCATCTTCATTTATTATTCCAGTTCTCATCACAAGACAGCCTGCAGTGAAAGAGGCAAAGAACGTTACAGCAAAGGCTAAGAAGGAGGTGTAGGTGCCGGAGGACAGACATCAAGGCCAACTAGGAACCGGGCGGACCTCTTTCTCTCTCTGTGCACACATGCCGTACAAAGTGGACGCTGCCCTGATGCTCTTGGCAGTGGGGGAGTTCTCAGTAGGCGTCTTGGGGAATACGTTCATTGGATTGGTAAATATCGTGGGCTGGATAAAGACCAGGAAGATGGCCCCCCTCGACTTGATTCTCACAAGCCTGGCTGTTTCCCGACTCTTCCTCCTGTGTGCCATCTTGCTTGACTGTTTCCTTCTGACCCTGTGCCCCCACCTCTACGAACATGGCACATCCATCATGAAGATAACCGATTTCCTCTGGACCCTGACCAATCACTCCAGTGTCTGGCTGGCCGGCTGCCTCAGTGTCTTCTATTTTGTCAAGATAGCCAACTTCTCCCACCCTCTGTTTCTCTGGATGAAGTGGAGGGTGGACCGGGCAGTGCTTGGGGCTCTTCTGGGGTGCTTGCTGCTGTCGGTGTGTGTCAGTCTCCCAGCCACTGAGAACTTGAACAAGGATTTCAGACAATGTCTCAAGGCGAGGCGGAACAGAAACTTTACTCTGAAATGCAGAGCAAATAAAATCGGGTATGCTTCTTTGCACATCTCTCTCAACGTGGTCATGCTCTTCCCCTTTGCGGTGTCCCTGGTCGTCTTCTTCCTTCTGATCCTCTCGCTGTGGAGACACAAGAGAACCATGCAGCTTCATGTCTCCCCGCACGGCGACCCCAGGACCCAGGCCCATGTGGGGGCCATGAAAGCGATCATCTCCTTCCTCCTCCTCTTCCTCGCCTACTGCTTGTCCTTCCTCATAGCCACATCTAGCTACTTTATGCCAGAGACGGAACTGGCTGCGGTTTGTGGTGAGTTAATAGCTCTAATCTACCCTTCCAGCCATTCATTTATCTTAATATTGGGGAACAATAAATTAAGACAAACCTCAAAAAGGGTGCTTTGGAAGCTAAAGTATTGTCTCAAAGGAAGAACACCTTAAGGGAAGCAGACTAAGGAAGAAGCTACCGCGTTTCTTAGGAGAGATCATTATCTCCAGATTTTCCATTGATAGTTGTTTCCTATGGTTAATTATTCTTAAAAATTATTCAGTAGAGCCAGGTGCTTGTGGTCTACGCCTGTCATCCCAGCTACTCTGGAGGATGAGATCTGAGGATCGCAGTTCAAAGCCAGCCCCGGCAGGAAAGCTCATGGGATTCCTATCTCCAGTGAACCACCAGAAGACTGGAAGCGGCCCTGTGGCTCTAAGTGGTAGAGTTCCAGCCTTGAGCAAAAGAGCTCAGGGACAGCGCCCAGGCCCTGACTTCAAGCCCCATGACCAAAAACCCCAATTATTCAATAGATTCACGACTGTACCTTGGGAAATGCTAGGTACAGTAACTTTGCCTGTCTCTGTCTCTTTGTCTCTGACTTCTTTCTTCCTCTCCTCTGAGTTGGTGTCTTTTAAAACACGTTTCCGAACAGATTGTACTTAACATCTTCACATTAATCCTGAGTGGGGCAGGCATCTTCGTAGCTAGTTCTAAATTGCTTCTTCAAATTCAAGCTGCAGGAGGAATTCAAGACAGTAGTAATCGCCTATGCTGTGTTTGCAGCTCCTGGAGAACAATTGATTATTCCTGACAGTCCTTTTCTTGTCTGCCCAGTCGTCTAAAGAAACTGCACTTTTGGAGCAGACTGGATTGTAACAATTCTCAATCAACGCTACAGAATTATAGGAATGAAATATAAATTAGAGCTGCTGGTTACAAGCGTTGTTAAGCTATCAATTAAAGTAGATACTGTTGACAGTAAGTTCAATGATTTTTTAGGATCACCTTTCAATGAGTGTAATATATTCAAACAGTGAAGGAGGCAAAAATTATGTAGAAACTTTCTGTAAAATAAAGAGCATATACAATGGTTCATTGAGAGAAATGTTTTCCACACGAGACATATAATTTGGTGGGGTTTATTTTTGCAAACTTGGATTGTACCAAGCAATAATTATCAAGAGTATAAATGTCAAAGAACATGGATTTGGTAGCAATGTGTGTGTCCTCTTTCCCTGTGGAGAGTCGCCAGACACGGGGAACCGAGGTGGGCACCGTAGCAGCACTGGTGGCACTGTGCTTAGTGATTCTTCCTAGAATGATGCATGAGGCCCTGAGTTCAAGCCCCAGGACCAGATGTATGTGGGGCCACAGGCCTGAGCCCTGGAGTTGCCCACCCAAGTCCTCATGGGGCTCTCCTCAGGCCAACCATTCTCAACCACGTGCGCTTTTCCTGTGGGTAAATTCGCATCTCAGCACTCGGGAACGCAGGACTTCAGGCCTTGCGCGAGTCCTCCATTCCTCGTGGGAGGGCACCATGCCCAGCTGGGCCCCCGCGCATGCGCCTCCAGCCTGCCCTGCGAATCTCCACTTAGGGCGCCGCGGGTGCAGGTGCTTCCTTGTTAATAAACGCTGGCTTCTCACAGTGGATCTGACCCCGGCCCTGTACTTGCTAGGTAAGCACTAACCCTTGAGCTACGGCCCCAGTACCCACAAGGAGGTCTTTCTGTCGCTTGTCTTTTTCCTGCTGTAAGAATGCATTACCAGCTGGGGCAGGGGAGGTCACACAACGGAATGGTGCTCTCTTGTGGTTTGGGGTGCTAAATATTCCAGTCAAAGAGGAAGCAGGGCTGGTACTGGCTATGGGCTGGGAGGAGGAAGAATCCACCTTGTGCCTCTATAGTCTATGGTCTTAGAGGTTCTCTTGAATTCCTCTAAATAGAATTATAAGAAAGCCCATCTAGACATGGAAGCATTGGTGAAGATTCTGGAAGTTTATGGCCCAACTCTCTGACAATCTATTGACAACCGAATCCACGATTTCAGGAATAAAGTGTCATGCTTTCACATGCTTCAAGTAATTGAAGTCGTACTTCTCTGTAATACTTCAAACCACAAATCAGGGTGGTCATGACCACCTTCCCCATCTTGTTCTTTTATGAACCAAGGTCTGGGAGGAAAACCAGAGCCCAAGAATTAATTATGCTGATCATTTGATTGATGTTCTGAAGCTGGGAAAAAAGCAAGGCTTCCGGGGCTAGGAATATGGCCTAGTGGCAAGAGTGCTTGAATCGTATACCTGAAGCCCTGGGTTCGATTCCTCAACACCACAAATATAGAAAAAGCCGGAAGTGGTGCTGTGGCTCAAGTGGTAGAGTGCTAGCCTTGAGCAAAAAGAAGCTCAGGGACAGTGCTCAGGCCCTGAGTCCAAGCCCCAGGACTGGCAAAAAGGGGGGGCTGGAGGGGGGCTGAAAACCAGAGTACTGTTGGTTGAAGAGAAGTTATACTCTAAAATGATGATTGAAATAGTGGGTTGATATGTCGCTGGCTTGAGGACTAATTAGAATTAGTTGTTACAAAGGAAGGTTTGATGGAGAACAGAAAGAAGTTTGCAAGGAAGGGAAAAAAACTAAAGTTAGGGAAAATAAAACATATATGTGAGGAAGCACACTAATTATACCTGCCTTTCTAGTTATAATTTGTTTTCAGGGAAAAGCTAGTCTTAAATTTTCCTTATGTTCATGCATGATTCTGGGGTGCCACCTTGTGGTGATTGTCAGTATAACTGAGTTGACCGCATTGTATTTCTAGTTACCATTACCAACCTTGTCACCATTTGTATTTTCTCATGATAACTGTTCTTGGTCTGCATTTTGGGCTTGAATTCAGGCCCTTGAGATCTTTGTTTGTTTGCTCAAAGTTAGCACTCTACCACTTGAGGCACAGCTTCATTTCCTGCCTTTTGGTGGTTACTTGGAAAGAAGTCTCACAGATTTTCCTGCCCAAGCTGGCTTTGAACTGCAATCCTCAGATTTTAGCCTCCTGAGTAGCTAGGATTACAGGGCATGTGTCACCATTCCCCAGCTTTGAAGCTTTCTTTCTTTTTTTTTTTTTTTTTGGCCAGTCCTGGGGCTTGAACTCAGGGCCTGAGCACTGTCCCTGGCTTCTTTTTGCTCAAGGCTAGCACTCTGCCACTTGAGCCACAGTGCCACTTCTGGTCATTTTCTGTATATGTGGTGCTGGGGAATCGAACCCAGGGCCTCATGTATATGAGGCAGGCACTATTGCCACTAGGCCATATCCCCAGCCCCCAGCTTTCTTGTTTTATTTTTTTTTCAGTGATATCTAACTATAAGTAACATTTTCAGAAAAAAATACATAACATAAATTGCAAATACAATTTCTGTAATTTTACAGACTAGAGGAGCTTGAGGAATATTAAACTTTAGGTTTGTAAAAGCAACAACTGACCTGAACAGAAACCTCTAGATAAGGGGACAAAGGGAAAGAATAGCCACTCCAACTCCAGCGGGCTAGAAAACAAAAGGGAAGACGCTATCTCTGTGAGCTCATGGGTACACTCACCACTCAGAAAAACACAGCTTAGGACAGAAGATCTGAGATTCACGAAGCAAGAAGTCGTTAGAAAAGGCAGCCCGGGACTTCCTAGCTCAGACACTGGTGTTACGGTTGGCAATCATCTCAGGAAAGAGTCTTACACTATACCTTTCTAGTCAGCGGGAACAGCAGACCCCCCATTGGTACATCTGCAAACCCAAGGCCTCCCCATCTTGGTTGGCTGAGAGAATGAAGAGCCCAGAAGCTGTGCTGACTTCAGATGTGTTCATATCAGCCTGGATCCTGCCATTGGGGCATGCTTGGAATGGGATTTCTAGACACACGTTTACTTTGGTAGGAAGTTCAGAATATATGGCAGAGTAAAAGCAACACTGGGGACCTGCAGCCTAAACTCTGGGAAGAGGAGAGGGACCAGCTGTGTGTGAACGCAAGGTTGAGGGTGTCTGAAACAAAGGTGTGTGCTCAGTGCCCAGGGTTTGCCACCCCCATCAGACTGCTTGCTCTGGTGTCTTTCCTTCTCTTTAAGCCTTTGTTTCCCTTTTTCTTTGTCCTTTTCCTCTCCCGTTCTCTTCCTTCTTTTTCTTTCTTCTTTCCTCCTTCTGTCTGTCTGTCTTCCTTCCTTCCTTTCTTTCCAGGGTCTTCCCATCTACTCCCCTCAAACTCAATCACCCTTCCTTGGCTTCTTGGTACCGTGGTGAGGCTGAACCCCAGAGTCCCAAGCTGGTCTGGCTGCTTTCCACAGCCCGAACTCCCTCCATGTCACAGATGCCCCTGGGGAATAGCCCACGCCACGCCTGCCCGTGAGGATGTATTCAGGCAAGGGAGGGCCCTGGGCTGGGCTGCTAGAGGTAGCTTGAGGAAGATTCCCAAGTTATGCATTTTAATGGGCCTGCTTATGGAAAATCACTAGCAAGAATGCATCTAGGAGCTGGGAGAGCACGGGATAGATCCAGGCAGAAAAGTCGGGGTGGGGCCTTCAAACAGAACTTTCTGGACTAACCTGTTGGGGCGAGAGAGAGAGAGAGAGAGAGAGAGAGAGAGAGAGAGAGAGAGAGAGAGAGAGAGCAGAGCTGAGCACCCTGCCACAAGTACCCCTCAAACAAAATATGCTAAGGAAGGACAGGTCTCAGGGGATAAAAAAAAAAGTAAGTGGTAGAGCGAGCATTAGCCCTGAGCAAAATTGCTCAGGACAGCGCACAAGCCCCGTGTTCAAGCTCCATGGCGGGGTGGGGGTGTTAGTAACATAGAAGTAAAAGGAAATTCTAAGAAAGTCCTTCAGAGGCTAGTGTTGATCTGTGTGCATTTCTTGATACACACTGTGGGAATACCGTCAGCCTAGCCAATCAGTCAAGGTCAATGGTTGAACTAAAGTCCACACACGGGAGAGTATAGGCGATGACTCCCAAGGGAGAGCCCCCACAGGTCCCCTAGAAGGAGGGTCACTGTTCTCACCTCTATCCCATGCAAGGAATCTAGAGTACAATCACCAGTACATTATTGCTACTATCTGGCCAGAGTGGAGCCCTTTTCCCAGGTTCTCATCATAGCTGGCTGAGATCTCAGAAAACTTGCTTGACCTACCCCAAGAGTTCTTCCTTCGTGCATAACTAAAAGGAAACTTTCTTTTTCATATCGATAGATACATGCACAAGACAGTATGGATAAATTTTCTTGGCACAGTAGGCCAGAACAGCAATTTCAGTTCTGAGATTTATATCTGAGAATTATTCAAATCTTTTGCCCGCGACTTAAATAACCCCAAAGAAGCAGACGGTGTGTGTTAGTGGTAGAACTCTGCCTGGCATGTGTAATTGAGCCTCTAAGTTTGATTCCTAGGAGTGGGGGAGGGGGGCGAGGGGAAGTATTTATAGGCTGAGCCTCTTCAATTAAAAAAGCCAGGAATTTGAAATGGCCCCAATTCTAGACTTTTTTTTTTTTTTGAGTAGAGAAAAATCCACACTTTGACCGCATATGATAAATCACGATCAAAACACAGGCTCCACTGAAATATCAATACAAAATGAACTTGGGGCTGTGTGATGGAATTTTCTTGAGCGAGCCTCAGCACTCCCTGAGTTCTATAGCTTAAGAGCGAGCCATCAAGCCGTGGGCAGGAACCGGTCCATTCTTCCAGTTGGGGTCAGGCTGGGATTCCAACACTGTTTACCTCTACCCAGCCGGGTCACAGCTGTGGGCTTGTTCTTAGAGACCCAAGTAACCCAAGATTTCAAGTATGAGCCTCTCTGCTCAGTACAGCCCTGGATAAAAGTTGTCGCTCAAATGTTACTTTCTTCCTGAATCTTAGTCCCATCGTCCTCTTTTTTCTTAGCCTACACATTCTCACATTTGAAGTCCTCATCATCATTATACACCCACACCCATCTTTGGAGAGCAAAACTATTTCATATAGACAGAAGAAAGCAAAGGGAAAGGAAGTTACACAAAAGCCCCAGTCTTTCAGGATCAACACGGTCGTGGCAGCGTTGATACTCTATGTAGAGGAGTCCCCTTCCAGGGCCCCCAGAACTAGAGATGCTTCCCTGGGAGGCGGCCACCCGTGTTGATAAGGAGTTGGGGAGAACTTTCCAGAACCAGAGGAAACAGCCCCCTGCTTCTGAGGGAGGCCTTTTCCTGGCTTGGCTTGCCAAAGTATGGCACCCGATTGGAATCACTAGGTACAATTAGCCAGAATGGTTTTTTTTGAACCTTTCTGGAGTAGGATGTGGGGGAAGGTTTCTGAATGGAAATGAAAATACAGGCAGAGAAGACTGGGGGTGTGTGTATGGGGAGGGGGTAGCCAGGCTCCAGAACTGGTAATCTGCCAGGACCAAGGCGTCAAACTTTTATTGGGGTGCGTGGATTTCTGGAGACAGAGCAGTATGTCACCAACTCCCACCAGTGATCAACGCTGACCTATGGCTCTTGGTCGTCAGATTGTCTCGTTCCCTGTCTATTGGGAACAATATCCCTCTTCTACCCCCACCCCCCCAAACTCAGCAGCCCTTGTATCTCTGGTGGCACAGTAGTCCTGTAGGCCTTTCCCACTCTCTCTCTTCCTGCCTGTAGATGGCTGCTGTCCCTGCCCAGGCCCTCACAAGGCAGAGAACCTTCTAGTCTTTTCTCAGTCCTGTCATGGAAACCTCACTCAAGGATCTCCTTGAAAATGAATTAATTTCCAAAGACCTTCGCTTAAATACACCAGCACCTAGGATTTTTTTACCCTGGGGATAGGGAAGACTGCACAGCCCATAAAACCTGACATGATGAAAAGTTTCAAACGGTGGCTCTCGAGTTAGGAAAAAATCTGTCACTACTTTTAACAAGTTACTCCTCAGAGAACTGCTAAAGCATGGATCAGCATTGTGAGAGTCCTTCAAAGAAAGACAACGGAAAGCCGGTCTGAGATCTGAGCAGTAAGGTTCAAAGCCAGCTCGGGCAAGAAAATCCCTGAGACTCTTCTCCAATTAACCACCAAAAAGCCAGAAGTGGAGGTGTGGCTCACCTTGAACAACAGAAGGCCTAAGGGACAATGCCCAGGTCCTGAGGTCAAGCCCTAGTATTGGCACCAAAAAAGAAAACAAAGCATCAGTTTAGCAGGTGATTTTCTGCAAAAGGTTTGATAATAAGTCATACTCTTGTATAACAAAGGTCTCTTTTGCTTTTTGATCGTAAGCCCTGTGAATGATCAGAAGAACTTTATAAAATAATGCTATTTTTGGAGTTATTCTGTAAGATCTCCAGAGATGTTACAGAGAAACCTTCCCTGTATTAAGCTAGCCATGACAAAGTATGGTATAATCAACGCTGGTGAAAATACATGCTATTTTGTGCTTGGGGGCGGGGGGGACTTGGCGTGAAGTTTTTACCTTCTTCTCCCCAACCAACAGGTGTCAGCAAGCACCCTAATCAACCCGCAGGCTCCACTTTCTCTTCTAGGCCCTTTTCCTTCTTCTGAGAAGTCTCTGTGTAGTTCCTTCGTCTACTTATTAACTGGGCTGTTAATTTGGGGTAGTTTAGTTTCTTGGGCTCCTTACATAGTCTGGCTATTAGGCTGTTGTTAGATATATAGCTGGTAAAGATTCTCTTTCTCCCAGTCCGTAGGCTGTCTTTTTTTTTTTTTTTTTAAAGCTTTAGTAACTGTCCTTTGGTGTGCCAAAACTTTTTAGTTGGATCCAAACCCCATTTTTTCAAGTCTTTCTCCTATTTGTGAAGCCCCTGTACTTCTCCTCGAGGAGTTCCTACCTATGTTGGTGAGTCCTCAGATTTCTTCTATTCCTGGTAGTGGTTTCAAGGTTTCAGACCTGAAGAGGGTAGTTCTATTTTCAGGTATTTGAGAAATCTTTACACTTGCTTCTATAGCGGTTATCCCTGCCAGCATTTTCTGTTCACATTCTCAAGGGTGGCCATTCTGATTGGCATGAGATACAATCTGAATATTGTTTTTACTTGCATTCCCTTTATGGCCACGGACATTGAAGCATTTCTTCCTGTATTTATTGGCTGTTTGTACTTCTGAGAAATGTCTGTTTAGTTCCTGTGCCCATGTATTACTTGGGTTATTAATTCTCTGGTGGTTTGGTTTTTGAAGCTGCCTCTATGTTCTGGTTATTAGACATAATTCCTGAAGGCACGATCCTGTTTTAGACCCTTGTAGCACCAAGTTTGAAGACCTAGTCTAGTATTATAACCTTTGGAAGTCTTATAACCAGTCTGAGTTTTGGATTTCTCACCTTTAAAATTAAGACAAGAATACTCATTTAGCAGAGCTGATGTGAATTTTGGAAATGGTAGCTATAAGTTTCCTTATTAAATACCTAGACTGTGTCAAATAGTAGATGATTGGTGCCTCCTACTAATCTCAATTAATTGTGCATTTTCATGACTATGAAAAGCAGCAGGTCTAAAAATGATGGATCCAAAAGCGAACTGGACTGAGAATGAAGGACCAATGAAAAATACAAGAGTTGAGAACTGGAAAGGGTCAACTGAAGTGAGAAGTAAGTCTGTGTTCAGGAGGTATGCGTGTTGGTTCTTTCCAGCTTTTCCTTCGGAGCAGATGAGAGAGAGCCTCCGATTACAGAGCTGAATCTCCGTGTTTTCCTGAGTGGCTTCTGCTTCCCACAGCCCATTTCTGTAGGCATGCACGGCTTGCTTAAGAGTTTCAGCCATCATGGAGGTGAGGAAAGAGGCAAATGATCCCGAGGAACTGGAATTCACTGAGAGCAGAAACCAAGAGGAGGTGCCTCGTCACACCTGTTGTACAGTCACAGTGAACCTCATTTCCTAAGCCCTGAAGGAGGGGTAAGTGACGGGGTGAAGGGGACCACCTCTCCACCAGAATCCTCCTATCAGACTTGGGTGATAAAACAGCAATAAAGCACACCCATGGACATTTCACAGAGAGTCAAGACTATATGCAACCCCCAACCAACCATCTGTCTGGAGAGACTCAGGGTCATTTTCCCAGTTTCTCACTGAAAAACTTCTCCATACAACTCCATGTATATTCTTTAGCTTTTCTCTTATAAGGTGTAATGAACTAATGGCTTAGCATTTATATACCTTAGTTCCGTTCTGGAGCTGGAGGCCTAGTCACTATCCTTGAGCCTCTTTGTGGTCAAGGCTGGTGCTCTACTGCTTGAGCTACATCACCATTTCTGCCTTTTTCTGAGTAGTTGATTGGAGACAAGAGTCTCTTGGACTTTCCTGCCTAGGCTGGCTTGGAACTGTGATCCGCAGATCTCAGCCTCCAGAGTAGCTGGGATTTATAGGCGGTGAGCCACTGGCGCCTGGCTTAGTTCAATTTTTCATTGTTATTCCGGGCCCATGCACAATTAAGGGCTCTATTTATTAGTCTGGTATAGAACTAGTGGGGAAAATAGGAAGGGGCTAGGAATGTGGCTCAGCGGTAGAGTGCTGGCCTAGCATGCCTGAAGCCCTGGGTTCGATTCTTCAGCACCACATAGACAGAAAAAGCCAGAAGTGGCGCTGTGGCTCACGAGGTAGAGTGCTAGCCTTGAGCAAAAAGAAGCCAGGGACAGTGCCAAGACGCTGAGTTCAAGCCCCAGGACTGGCACAAAAAGAGAGGAAGTTCTGTGTGTGTTGGGTCGGGTTGAAGAGTTTAGACCCTCTCATGATTTTTGTAACCTAAATCTGAATGTTAAGTAGCAATAACAATCATTCTATCGGATAAGAAAAGAAATGGCCAATCTTCACCGCCATAAAATCATGCTTCTAGTTCACTTAATCTTTAGAAATTAAGAAACAATTCAATGATGTCTACAATTAGACCAGGTACACACACTAATGTAACATTATCTGTAGGTATGCCTCAGATGGAACTCCAATGAAAAACCTGGATGTAATATTCAAGTTTGTAATTTTTAGAAGAGATGAGTTAAAAAAAACCTCAAGTGCCACATTTTTACTATTATTTTCCCCAAGAATGAATTTCTTTAAAACGTGTATGTGTGAGCTAGGACCTAGTAGTGACCCGGTAGCCAAATGAATGAATGGCTTTGCAAGAATCTGTTTGCAGAGCGTGATGGGTGTTGCTGGTCAGTGCGGAGGAGGGACGGAACTTTAAAATGGAGCTTTCGTGGAGCGGGACACATATATTTCTACTTGGCACAGCGCTTGTCGGCTGTCATTAAGGGTGAACCGACTGGGGACCATGACAAAGATGTGGCTCAAGCGCCCTAGTTCTGAGGCACACCCCCAGCCTGGGAGGACAGATCAGGTCAGCTCCCGAGGGCCATGGGTATGGATCAGGGCCTCCTATGAGGGCCACATGACAACGGGGTGACCCCTGTCTGGATGTCTCTCAGTGCTACAGCCCTCCCCAGCTTAGGGCAATGGGTGTGCGTGCAGTGGGCTCATTAGTGAATCTCTCAACATTATTTCAGCAAGTGCACGCTAACCACGCACGGCTAGCACACGTGCACATGGAAATGGCAGAGAGAAGTCTGCCTGTACAGTGGGTTTTGGGGGCTCAGGAGCTCAACTTCTCACCTGGGATCAATGATCCATCAGCTCTTTCAGGGCCCACAGCGGGGCCACAGTCTGAAGGTTTTAGTGTGCTGCGTGGCAACTGCTGTGCCAATAATGGTTTCTGGCGCTTGCTAAATAGTGAATGGCTAAATGCAAAGGGCCAAGCACAGGCTGGGGTGCTTTCCCCCCAAAGCTCAGGTGCAAGGGGGGGGGGCAACCCTTCCCCTCCCCCTCTCCTCCCCCCCCTCCTTTTCCCCTTCCCTTTCCCCTTCTCCCTCCTCTTCCCCTTCCCTTCCCCTTTCCCCCTCCCTCCTCTCCCCCTTCCCCTCCCTTCCCTTTCCTCTTCCTTTTCCCCTTCCTTCCCCACCCTTTCCTCTTTCCCCATCCCCCTTTCTCCTTTCCCATTCTGAAAGGGATCAGGGGCCTTTAAATGTCAATGAGGAGCCCTTGGCGCAAGTCAGGCCAAGTTTTCCCTCCCTCCCCCTCCTCCCCTTTCCCTCCCCTTCCCCCCTCCCTCCTCTCCCCCTTACCCTCCCTTTCCCTTCCTCTTCCTTTTCCCCTTCCTCCCCCACCCTTTCCTCTTCCCCTTTCCCATTCTGAAAGGGATCAGGCGCCTTTAAATGTCAATGAGGAGCCCTGGGCTCAAGTCAGGCCAAGTTTTCCCTCCCTCCCTCCCTTCCTCCCCCTCCTCCCCTTTCCCTTCCCCCCTCCCCTCCCCTCCCCGCCCTCCTCTCCCCTCCCCTCCCCTCCCCGTTCTCCCCCTCCCCCTCCCTCCCCTCCCCTCCCCGCCTCCCGGGCGGAGCTCGCGCGGGGCCATTTTTGGGCGCGGAGACCCAGCGCGGAGCCGCCGCCAGCGCCGCCGGAGCTCGAGCCGCCCGCCGCCCGCCCGCCGCCCGCCGCCCGCCGCCCGCCACGAGAGCGCGCCCGGCCGCCGGCCGCGAGATCCGCCCCGGGCCCGAGCGAGCGAGCGAGCGAGCCCGGCCGCCGCCCCGCAGCCGCCAACCGCCGCCAACCGCCAGGCAGGGAGGAGAGAGCGGAGCAGCGGCATGAGCGAGGCGGGCGAGGCCACCGCCGCCGCGGCCACCGCCGCCGCCAGCCTCCCGCCCGGCCCGGCCCCGGCCCCGGCCCCGGCCGCCGCCCCGGACCCCGCGCCCAAGAGCCCCGCGGCCGGCGGCGCCGCCCCGGCCCTGGCGGCCGGCAACCCCGGCGGGGACGCGGCCCCCGCAGCCCCGGGCCCCGCGGCGCCGGCCGGCGGCGAAGACGCGGAGAAGAAAGTTCTCGGTGAGTGCGGGCGGGCGGGCGGGGCGCCGACCACGTGTGCGGGCGCCGGGCCGCGGGGCCGCGGGGGCCGGGACGGAGCCGGGGCCGGGGCCGGGGAGCGGGCGGGAGAGCCGGGCCGGGAGAGGGAGCGGGTTCTCCGCCCCCGTCCCCCAGAAAGCGGGGAGGGGGCTCCCCACTCCTGCCACCCAGAAAGCGGGGGGCTCCTTATACCACCCAGAAAATGGGGAGGGGGTCCTGCCATTCACAGTGTGGGCTCCTCACTCCTGCCACCCAGAAAGTGGGGGGGGGGGTGTCCTCACTCCTGCCATCTACAAAGTGGGAGGTTCTCATTCTTACCATCCACAAGGTTGGGAGGGGGTCCTCGCTTCTGCCACCCAGAACGTGGGGGGTCCTCACTCCTGCCACCCAGAAAGTGTGTGTGGGTGGGAAGTCCTCATTCCTGCTATCTACAAAGTGGGAGGTTCTCATTCCTGCCATCCACAAGGTGGGGGGCTCCTCCTAGAAAGCGGGGGGGGTCCTCATTTCTGCCATCCACAAGGTGGGGGGTCCTCACTCCTGCCACTCAGAAAGTGGTGGAGGGGTTCTTCACTCCTGTTCCCTGGAAAGCAGATGGGGGGGACGTCTTCACCCCTGTTGCCCAGAAAGTTGGGGGGGGGGTCCTCATTCTGCCACTTAGAGAAAGCTTGGGCTTTCTTGGCCCCTGTCACCAAGAAAACGAGGGGGGGGCGGTATTTGCCACTTTTGCCTAGAAAGTGTGTGCATGTGTGTGTGTGGGAGTTCGCCCCTGACACCCAGAAACCTGGAAGGGGGTGGTGTCTTCGCTTGTCACCTAGAAAGTGTGTGTGAGGTGGTGGTTGGCCTCTGTCTCCCAGGAAGCGGGGTTCCAAGCCCCGTGGCCCAGGGCGCAGATGGAGGAGCACCTGGGCCGGGCCGGGCCGGGCCTCGGAGCCCGGGAGGACACGGGGGGGGGGGGGGCTCGGCTCCGGGTGTGGGGCAGGAGGACTCTCCCTTGGGGAGAGTTAGGGCCTGGCGGGTCGCCCTCCCCGAGGAGGAGGTTCAGGTGTCCCCGGCGGCCCGGGAAAGTCGCCATGCGCACTCACCACAGGCACCGGCGGACGGGGACGTGTTGCAATCCGTCCCCTTGGGGGGGGGGGGATAACTTGGATCTGGGTCCCTGCCCCCCCTTTGCCCACTGGTGCAAGGCCCGCCCCCCCGGGGCTTCCGATCGCCCCCCCCCGGGGGGGGTTCCCGATGCCCCCCCCTCCACCCGGGGCCAGCCCCACCCCACCCTGTCCCGGGACTGTGGGAACGCACGTGGTGTAGCAGCTGAGAAAACTTTGTCGGAAGTGGAGGTGACGTCTGTCCACAACGTGGTGACTGGGTGGGAGACAGGAAAGGGCTGCGGGGGGTGGGGGGGGTTCCCCGCAAAGCCGGGGTGGGGTGGGGTGGGGGAGGCGCGCCCAGATCCTGCAGTGCAAACAGGAAAGCGCATGGGAACCCACGTGCGCCCACCCCAGGGCTTGGGAAGCATGGGGGTGCGCCCTGATCTCCGCTCTCCCAGCCAGCCTTGTCATGGAGACCCAGGGGATAATGCGGGGGGGACCCAGCGGTGCCGCTTTTTTTCTTTTTTCTCAAGGCTCTTTAAGCGTCACCCAGCCCCTCAGAGGGGACACCAAGTGCCAGCCCCTCAGAGGGGACACCAAGAGCCCCTCCAAGCAGGTTGCTTGAACCCAGTAACTATTGCTCCGATGTTGTTCCCACCTTGTGTTTTCCGGGCGCATCCACACACGTGTTTCTCCAAAGCCACAGCGTTTAAGATGTGCTCTGAGCCCCGGAACTCCTGTCCCACCTGCTGCTTGCTCCTCCTTGGAAGCCCATGTGGTCTTTACAGAGGAAAGCCAGAGGCATGCTTAGTTCTCCCAGCTACCAACTGCCATTCTGTTTCCATCTGGAGGATTTCTTTTCTCGAGACGACATCAAGACTCAAACGGACAGTTTTCTCTGCCCAGTGTCACCTCTTGTTCTTTGCCAAGCAAACCTGTGGATGCTGTCAGGCACAGTGTTGACTGAAACTGAAATGGATGTTGCTTCTTCTTGGATTCTTTGTTTTTTTTTTGGTCAGTCCCGGGACTTGAACTCAGGGCCTGAGCACTGTCCCTGGCTTCTTTTTGCCACTTGAGCCACAGCGCCACTTCTGGCTTTTTCTGTATATGTGGTGCTGAGGAATTGAACCCAGGGCCTCATGTATACAAGGCAAGCACTCTTGTCACTAGGCCATATCCCCAGCCCAGGGGAAGTAGTTTTTATAAAGAAGCAAAACCTGCTCTTTCTTTCTTGCCTGTACTGGGGCTTGAACTCAGGGCCTCATGCTCTCAGTTGGCTCTTTTGCTCAAGACAAGTGCTCTACCACTTTAGCTACAACTCCACTTCTGGATTTTGTTGTAGTTAATTCCTGCCCCTGGCTGGCTTCAGATTTCAGCCTCCCGAGTAGCTGGGATTACTGGGATGAGCCCCTACGCTCTGGCAGCTTTCTTTCTTTCCAGTCCTGGGGCTTGAACTCAGGGCCTGACCTCTGTCCTTGAACCTCAAGGTTAGCACTTTACCACTTGAGCCACAGCACCACTTCCGCTGACAGCTTTCTTTTAAATGAGTTGATTATGGTCTTTGTGTGTTCCTCCTTACACACGTGTGTATTTGAGGTGGATTGAATGGTTTTAACATAAGAAAATAAGAATTTCTTTGGCTTTATGAAATCCCTGGACATATGACTAGAATTCACTTTTTCCCCAAGTACATTGGAAATACAGTAACCTTTGATCTGCATGGCCATTGGGCTTCAAGTCATTCATCTGCACCCCCCTATCATTAGCAATAACTTTCTAATCTGTGTTCTTTCATGGTGGTAGACAGGGGTTGAAAACAGTCTCATGCTTGTATTCCCCAAGGTCGTTAGCTTTTAGGCAAATGAAGAGAAGCACAATAAGTGTATCATTTGTAATAATCTATACCCTAGATGTATATAATTTCCCCCAAACTAGCCTCTGTACATTTGCATCTGAAACACCAACTGTTTCTTCTTTCCTTACACTGGTGGTTCTGGATTATAAACTAAAGGCATTCCTTGGAACTAGAGCTGGAGAATGCTTAGCCAATGCAGGCTACGTGAAATATCTTCACTCTCTCAAAGACAGAGTGTTTCCCTTTCTAGTAAAAGTGAAAAATCACCCTGCCCACCAGCAGAGCAAGTCTTTTTTTTTTTTTTGGGCCAGTCCTGGGCCTTGAACTCAGGGCCTGAGCACTGTCCCTGAGCTTCTTTTTGCTCAAGGCTAGCACTCTACCACTTGACCCACAGCGCCACTTCTGGCCATTTTCTACATATGTGGTGCTGGGGAATTGAACCCAGGGCTTCACGTATATGAGGTGAGCACTCTTGCCACTAGGCCATATTCCCAGCCCCACAGAGCAAGTCTTGAGTTTAAGTTTATGTTTTAAAGAGGCGAAAGAAGAAGCCTTAGCTGGATGCCTGTGGGGTAAGTCCAGCTACTTAGGAGGATGAGATCTCAAGTCGATGGCCAATTCACCACACAAAGCCAGAAGTAGAGCTGTGGCTCAAGTGGTAGATCTCCAGGCCATTAGTTCAAAAATAGGATTAAAAACAAAAAAAGCAGTCTTATTATCTGTGTTGCCACCGTTTCTGTTTTTTGATAGCTGCCTCATGTACTTTCTGGATGTATATATACATAAGCATTTCCTAAAGGTTCTAAATTTGATATTTACAATGGCTTCCAAGAATCCTATTAAGGTAAACATGAATTTGCATAAAGTTAGAATGTGTTGATTCCCCCCCCCCTTAAAGATTGTGGCATTGTGGGAAAAATAGTACTTTGCTCATGAAGAAGGTAGAGAAAGGGCTGGGGATATAGCCTAGTGGCAAGAGTGCCTGCCTCGGATACACGAGGCCCTAGGTTCGATTCCCCGGCACCACATATACAGAAAACGGCCAGAAGCGGCGCTGTGGCTCAAGTGGCAGAGTGCTAGCCTTGAGCGGGAAGAAGCCAGGGACAGTGCTCAGGCCCTGAGTCCAAGGCCCAGGACTGGCCAAAAAAAAAAAAAAAAAAAAAAGGTAGAGAAAGAAGCTAATTGTATAGCAAATAACAGGTTTGATTTCCCCCTCAATTGTAGGACTATAGGGCAAACAAACAGAGGCCCAAATTCACCATGGTTGTTTGAGTAAGGCCTGTGCAGTCATGTCTCAGGTTGGCGAGTGCAGGCTCAGTAAGAGGGCTTTGGGTTCTTTTGGCCTCACTAGCAACTGTACAAGTTGACTTTAGGCCTCTGTGCATGGGTCATTGGCAAGGAGCTACCCTGTTGGTGACTGAAGCATGTCTGATATTTTACAGTGTGAAAAGGATGTGCTAGGATTGTTACTCTGCGTTCTTCCATTGTGGCTCTCCTTTGCACTTGGAAGTTTTATTGGTTAGTACAGTATTTCCTCGCTCCATTTTCTTTTCCTGATTTCTGTTGGAGTCAAGCTATTAAGTAAGGGCTTACTGAGATGGAGTTAGAATTTATGTAATGTTGTCAGAACTTTAGTGATATGAGCATTACCTCTTTTTTTAGGCCACTCGCTAATTTATCTGCTTAATCTTATTTTAGCCACCAAAGTCCTTGGCACTGTGAAGTGGTTCAATGTCAGAAATGGATACGGATTTATAAATCGGTATGTGTATCTAAGTGTTTTAAGTGTATACATATGTTTTGCCATACTTTACTAATGGGTTGTATAAACTTGAAGGTAATCGGAGAAATTTATTCTCATTTGTAAATGACTAGTCATTAAACCTTAAGATAACACTTCCAGAATAATAATTGATACCTTCATACAATAATCATTAAAAGAAAAGAGGCTAGGAAATAAGATCAGAAATGGAAAGAGTTTCATATCCATAATTTCATAGATGGAGAAATGGACTCCTAAAATGTTTTTCAACCACTCCCCTAAGGTCACATACTAGTGAGAGTCACTGAGCTGGATCCAGAATCCAGGCCTCATCCAATTCCTGTGGGGAACTGTGTTTTCTGAAAATCACGATAACCTCAGAGCATGTAGGGCCTAGGGTGACTGCTTGCTCTTTGGACACTTGGGTTGTTTTTCTAGGATGTTTGCTGCCCTTATTCTTTTTACTTGTTGTTTCCAGTTGGGGGAGGTTAGGTAGGGTGGTAGTAGAGTTGTTTTAAGTTTCAGTGTAAGGAGAGCCTAGTTCACAGCTGTGCCCTGCCCTTCCAACTGCCTTGCTTTGCTTTTGGAGGGAGGCAAATCTAGGGCTCTGGTTACATGCCGCGTGATTTAGGAAGAGAGGAAAATAATGTTTCTGTATGTTGAATCCTGGGCTTGGATGTCAGTTCTGGGGGTGTGGAGGAAAGGCAAGTATCTTAAGGAGTTGAAAATGTTTTCATGAGGATTGATCCCGGCTAGGTGTCTGAGTTGAGAAGAAACAAAGGTTTATGTTTTGATCTAATAAAAAATTTTAAGTTTCTGCACATTCTCACTAGAAAAGTGCTGAATTATGAGTCTTTTTTTTTTCCTTACCAGGAATGACACCAAAGAAGATGTATTTGTACATCAGGTAAGAAGGATTATAAATGTTAAGTTTTCCACATGAGGAGGGAAGTCTTAAATACCTGTTTGTTCCTTTTCCAAAAGTGAGTTCTACAAATTATGCATAAACTCTGTGGGGGTCCATTTTGGGATGAGAGCTCAGGTCCACATTTTTAAGATTGGCAGATACTCCTACTATTGTATTAACTATTTTCAGTTTCATGTTTGCAGTTGAATGAAATGATGTTCAGGCTTTCAAAGTTAAAAGCCTGTTGGCCTCTTCTGTCTCCCTCTCTGTATGCATGCTTCTCCAAGGTACCTTTAGTGCTTGGTGAGATGTATAGACAAGTAGCTCCTTTCATTGGAATTTCCCCCACCGGGAAGGGGTGGTCAGAGTTTGTACGTTTGAACTAGAGAAGATTTCAAGTTCCCTCCTGATGACTGACAGATGCTTAGCACATACTTGGCCCATAGTCTCTAACAATGGAAAGCAGTATTGAAAAGGAGACGTGAAAAAGCTGGGCTCTGTGCTTAGTGTTAGCCTGGGACACTATTTCTGTATTTTGTATCCTGGATTGCTTTCTTACAAAACACATTAGAAGACCTTCTATTCTTCCCTGCTGTGCTTCTTGTACATTTATTTTTCAATGAGTTATGTGAAGTAGGTATATCATTTCAGTGTTTATACTAGTATTGTCATGCTAATGTATTCGTCCTGGGACTTTGTCTTAAGAGTGTTTTTTTTTTTTCTCTTCTGATTTTTATTCCTCTGTTTTAGGTGTGTGTGTGTGTGTGTGTGTGTGTGTGTGTGTGTGTGTTGGGATAGAAAGCTGTCTGGTTCCTATATTTCTTCTTGAGCAGACTCACTGACACTGTACCTCAATGATGGTAGTAGATTGCTTCTTCATAAGATCTGATAGTTTTAAAGTCATAACAGACTGAAAAGTGTTGTGTGGTGATAGCCCCAGGCTAGTAGGTTTTGGGGTTTCTGTGCTGTAGCTACAGGCTGATAGGTCTTGGGGAGTTGAGTTTTTGCTCCATGGCCAGCATGAGCAGCTAGCAGCTAGCTGGAGCCTGTGACCTGGTTCTAGCCCCATGAGGAGGTGTGGTGAGTCACTTCAGTGTGTTGAAGCCTGCCCAGTTAAACAGGAAAAGGGACCCAGCCTGCAGGGTGGGGCTGGCTTTGGAATGGTTGAAAGCACTGCCTGCGCATGTATCCTGTCCTGAGCTGCCTTTTCCTCTGTGGTGTGGGTGAGGTCTCTGCCCTATTGACTCACTGTGTTTTTTTTCCTTACCCCTCCTACTCAGAGAAGGGGAAGGGCTGGATTACACACACCTAATCCCTCTCTAAAGTGAAGTTGACCTAATTTCATAGAAACTCAGCCCTTTTAACTGTTTAAGAGTCGCAGCCAAAGATATGGAAGTTTGTTGCAACTGTGATTTGTCTCTTCTTTGATTGAAAACTGAAAAGTGTGCCTGTAATCGTAGCTACTCTGGAGCTGAGATCGGAAGCTTGAGGTTCAAAGCCAGCCCAGGCAGAAAGTCTGAGACTCTTTACCTCCAATTAAGCACCAAAAAGCTGAAAGTAATTCAGTGCCTCTTCAGTAAGGCTGGAAAATAACTTCATGGTATCTTACACAGAAACACAAGCATACGTTTCTGGTGAAGCTGCTTTGCAGACCAGAAAAACTACTAACTTCTAAAGAATTTATAAAGTATTTGGTCTTAGAGTTTTTTAAATTGATTTTTGGAGATGGATGTTAGTGGGAGAATTATACATTTAAGTATGAACACATGATTTCTTTAAGTGGACTCGAGTAAACTGGAAAGTCATAACTGTTTTTTGATGGTTTTGTACAATAGCATTGCAATAGAATAGAATCAAGTAGAATCTTGTGTGTTTTCTTGACAGACAGCCATCAAGAAGAATAATCCACGGAAATACCTGCGCAGCGTTGGGGATGGAGAAACGGTGGAGTTTGATGTGGTTGAAGGAGAAAAGGTAAGCAACGGGGTGCGGGTAACCATCCTAGCATCAGTGTTTTGCATAGTAAACGATTTCCAGCCCCTTCCAAATTATACCTTCATTTTAGGATTTTTTTTTTTTAGGAAAGGAGAAAGTGGTTTTGCATTTATCTTTGTTTTTTTTTTTTTTTTTTTTTGGCCAGTCCTGGGCCTTGGACTCAGGGCCTGAGCACTGTCCCTGGCTTCCTTTTTGCTCAAGGCTAGCACTCTGCCACTTGAGCCACAGCGCCACTTCTGGCCGTTTTCTGTATATGTGGTGCTGGGGAATCGAACCCAGGGCCTCATGTATACGAGGCAAGCTCTCTCGCCACTAGGCTATATCCCCAGCCCCTTATCTTTGTTTTTGTGAAGTTGCCGGAGCTTGAATTTGGCCAATTGCTCTTGCTCAGCAGAAATATGATTATTGAGTGCTATTATAAACATCTTTAGTATATTAAATGAAACTTTGTTGATGGAATTGAGATTTTTCACTCAGGGCCTCTTAATACTGGGTAGGTGTTCTACCATTTGAGGCACACTCCAGCCCCAAATGTTTTCAACTTCTCATTTCATAAAATAACTATTCACTGCTGAAGAAATATGCTAGTGTTTTCTGGCATTAAAAAATGGATTAACACTATTTGTGGACAAAATAGTTCTTTTTCTTTCTTCCTCTCTTTTTTCATTTCCCTGTCCCCTTCTTCCCTTTCTTGTCCTTCTTCCCTTTCACTTTCTTCTTGGTTTTTGAAGGTTAGGCCTTAAGCTTGTGATCCTCAGAGGATGGGAATATGGCCTAGTGGTAGAGTGCTTGCCTCGTGAACATGAAGCACTGGATTTGATTCCTCAGCACCACATCTATAGAAAAGGCCAGAAGAGGCAATGCACAGATCCTGTTGCTTATGTAGCTCATTGTCAGGGGCCTTGAAGACAGCTTTCCAATGGACACATCATGCCTCTGAACTGAACTCACATTGAGTTCCATTCTAGACTCCAGACAGGAAGTCAGGGTGCCCTTGGGAAGCCCCAGGGTTCACCTTGGCCAGCTCCTCTGGACCACCTGTACCAAGCTGCAGAATGAGACACACGTGACTGGAGCTAAGTTCAGGTTCTCCAGCCACCTCAGTCACTAGGGTGCTGATGAGTCTGAGGACAGGGTAGAAGCGACATGGCTCTCTCCATCCCTATGGGGTCAGACGCCACCTCAGCTACGATCCCCCTAGACAAGATTCAGCCCTGTGCCCTGTAATAAGGCCACTGTGCCACTCCCCCTTAAACACACTAATAGATGCTAGGTCTGGGCTCCCTACCAACCATACACAAAGCAATTAGACTGATTTGCAAGCATTTCTGCCTACAGGCAACGAAGACTTACTTTCCCTGGAAGAGGATTCATATTTGACCATTGCTTTCTCTCTTGGGCTTGGGTTTTAGAAATGGAATTTATCTAAATAAACTTAGAACTTTGATTCAGCCCATGGCAGGTAACCATGGCAGCTTAAATTTTACCTCCGTCTTCCCTCTGTGGCTCTTCTATTTCACAGTCCTGATTCCTACGGCTCTCAAACTCTCCTAAGACAAAAATGCTTGCTCTATGTTATATATGGATGTATCCTGAAACTTAAGTGGTTGCCCCACCAGTTTGACTGACAGGGTATCTGGCAAATCCCCTGGAATTTCACATCAGTTTACCAGTAAGTTTTTTCTCCAGTAATCTGTGGCAACCCATCCAGCTCTTAAAATATTCATTTTTTTTCCAAGCTGTTTCGACTTTTGCATGTTTCTAGAATTCAAACTTTGACAAATCGATCCATATTCTTTCTGAATTCCCTTTGTCACTGTTTATAAGGCTGTCACTGAAACATTATTTATTTGTCCCTCTCTCTAAGGGGTCCTAAGTGTGTACCGGTAATAATAATAGGAAGGCCTAAAGAAGGACTGCAAAGTGCTTTCTAAATTAAAACAAAGTGTGCTTCTAAATTAAGGGCTCTTTGTTTGCTGTTGCTGCCAAGGTGAGAGAAGTTTCCTCCCCTCTCACGTGGGATGGGAGAGGCGCCCTCCTTCCTCTCTGACAGAGAGCTAGACAGCGCCATGAGGCTCATGAGTGGAGACTCCTGGTACCTAGGGTGGCACGGATGTCAGCATATTCTTCCCTTTTGGTTGTGTCCCATCAGGGAACATTCTCCTACGTCTCACATTGCTTCTACTTAGGCAGCTGTGTTTTCTTTGCTACTTTATGTTCTTGAACTTGGCCAACCATGCAAGCAGGCATAGTTTAGCCAACTGCAGACCTGTACATCAGAGCATCAAGCACCTTCAGCACCTAGGTGAAACTTGAGCCCATGTTTGAGAGTCCTTAGTCCCTCCACATTGTAGCCGGCCAGGGGCTCTTTTGCAGAGAGTGAGTTTGGTTTCTTGACAATGTGGAGGTTCTGTGTTTGTTTTCCTTCTCAGGGTGCTGAAGCAGCCAACGTGACTGGCCCAGACGGAGTTCCTGTGGAAGGGAGTCGCTACGCTGCTGACCGGCGCCGTTACAGACGCGGCTACTACGGCAGACGCCGCGGGCCTCCCCGTAACGTAGGTTGTCCTTGTGCCTGACCAGTGATGGGAAGATTCCTCCTGGCTAATAGTAAATGCAGGTCTTAACAGGATCAGAGACATAAGCACACCTAGAGATACTCAGTCTGGAGATAGGACAAGAGATTTTGGGGGGTGGGGGTGGGGAAAGAAGGGGTTGGGCAGCATTTAGTGCCAGAATTTATCCATAGCTACCAGTCTCATTGGAAACTTGCCCCTTTCTGCAAATAACGGAAGTGTAGTCATTCCTTGGTGATAAGAAAAAAAAAATGAGGAAAAACTTGACACAGGCAGTACAGCTGTTGGTCACAAAAGTAGTAAATAATGTAGCCATTTCATGTAGCATAGCATTTTGCTGTGATTTCTAAAGAAGCAACAAATAAGTACAGATGTTTTCTTTAGACTGGTCACAGTTCAGAGGAAAAGAAGTGTATAAACCCATCTCACTAGAAGTTAGACTCAATTTAAAGGCTCTTAGAAATACAAGTAGGGATCAACACCATCGAGTACTAATGTGCGCACATATAACATGCAAATAACCTGAGCGAGCTTAGCAGAATGAAATACCTGCAGTCATTCCTTCCTGTGGTCTCTGTTTCAGTAACACACACGTCTCTCCTAACTAATTTAGTGTGCTTTTGCTCTTTATTCTCTCACCCTTACATCCTGTCTGAAGTGGCTTTATCATATTTCCTAGTGCATCTCATCTGCTTCTGTATTTTTCTAACCCTTGTTTTAATTGCCATATTTGGTTTATTTTAATTAATAAGCCACGAGGGGTCGGAATTAGGAGTGAGCTACTGTAGCAAACTTACTACATTATCTTATTTGATAAATTCTGTTAATGTCATTTCATTAACTTTTAGGTTCATTCTCATTCTCAGAGATCTAGGTGTGACCACTTTGAATTCTTGGTCAAGAACAAAAAGTGATAGAAAAATCTTTGAATTTTTCTAGGAGACTCCCCCCCCCCCCCCCCGAAATGGAAACAGTATTTAGGAAAAACAATGTCACAATTGTGGAAGTGCATAGTGGGTGTCTTTTGTATCTCACAAGTACAGTCACCACCAGAGGTGCCATTACAATTGTCTCACAAAGTTGTTTATGAAAGATTTGGCTGTGTAAAGTGGAAGAGAGGCATTCCTTCACAACATTGGTTCTTAGAGTTAATATCATGGTGACTATTTGCTGTAGAAATATATATTTTATCGCAATGAATTGTTTCTTGATCCTGGTTTTTTTTTTTTTTGGCCAGTCCTGGGCCTTGGACTCAGGGCCTGAGTACTGTCCCTGGCTTCTTCCCGCTCAAGGCTAGCAGCACTCTGCCACTTGAGCCACAGCGCCGCTTCTGGCCGTTTTCTGTATATGTGGTGCTGGGGAATCGAACCTAGGGCCTCGTGTATCTGAGGCAGGCACTCTTGCCACTAGGCTATATCCCCAGCCCCTTGATCCTGGTTTTACATAGAGTAGAATGGCTTGATTTTTCTTGCAATTTGAATAGTTGAGTGTCTCTCCAAGTGAGGCTTTTTCTACTGGGGAATTGAATTTTGCATGTGGGTCATTCACCACAAGAAGTGAGTCCTTAATCTTGTAGTAGTTTCTAAGGTATTCATTGAAAACTTACGGTTAGTTTTCATAAATAATACTGTTTAGCTCTCTCCCTGTATGAAGTGGGTTCTGAAATCATGAGGTCCTTGAGTGGTGGCTGGTGGCCACATTTGTTAAAATATAAAATGACAATATGTGAAGTAGTAGGAAATTATAGCAAATGAGTCATTAATTTTATTTGCTAGTTAAGTCTCCAGTTAGAAATGGTTAGTATTAGGGCTTACTACTGTTAAAGCCCAATCAAAACTTTATTTCTAAACATAGAAAAAGAATCATGAAATAGCTTAGTGGTTCTCTAGGTTTTTGGTTTTGGACCCATTTGTCTGTGTAGATACTACTGCAGACTCTAGAATTTTTATGTCTGTTCATACTGAGGGTTGTATGAGAAATTAGCCCATTACTTGGTCATTTAAATAACATCAACATTCTTACATTGAGTGAGTAGAGTTGTGCTGCATTATACTTTTGTAGGTTTTTCTCTGGTGCGTGGTTACACAGGCCATGGCTGGATTCTCTGGTGTGCGATTTCATAGATCATGGCTGGATTTCCCCTCTGGTTCTGGTGCGTGGTTCCATAGGCAATGGCTGGATTTTCTTTGGGTTTTGTGTGGGGGCTGCACGTCATTGTCCACAGGAAAGCTGACCCCAGGCTCACCAGTGATGAGGAAGAAGGCAAACATGGCTCAGTGTCATTATGAGGATCTTTGGCTTTGTGGAGGTCCTGGAGACTGGGGGCTATAGCCAGAAGCCATTTAGGTCCCTTGCGCTCACAGTGTCATGAAGTACATCTTTCTCTAGGTAGTGTCCTGGCCTTGCCCAGTGGGTAAATGCTGGGAGACACATCGATGGAGGTCACGTCATAGTCCTCGTTCTAATTAGATGACACTTAAATTTGCTATAGTTTGATTGCTCCTGCTCTTCTGCTTCTTGATGTTTTCTCTGCATAGATCTAATTTATCCCAGGCGATCTGGGGGTAAACGCCTTTTGTCTGCCAATAACCGACTGCCCTGGGAAGTTTTTTTCATTTTGCTTTTCTTTTGGCGACACCTCCTGCTAAGGGGTTTCCTGGGGTTCTGTCCTTGCTGGAACTCGGCCTGAATCTCTGTTTGTTTGCTTCGCTAGTACGCTGGGGAGGAGGAGGAGGAAGGGAGCGGCAGCAGTGAAGGATTTGAGCCCCCGGCCGCTGAGGGTCAATTCTCGGGGGCGCGGAGCCAGCTGCGCCGCCCCCAGTACCGCCCGCAGTACCGGCAGCGGCGCTTCCCGCCGTACCACGTGGGACAGGCCTTTGACCGGCGCGTGCGGGGCTTTCCCCACCCCAACCGAATGCAGGTAAAGGTGCACCTGGACCTCCATCCTTCTGCCTCCTCCTCCTCCTCTTCCTCCTCTTCCTCCTCCAGCTCCATCCAGCTGCTAGAACTAACACCCGGCTTGCAGCTTGCCCATGCCACTCGAGAGGAGTCATTCCAGAAAGGGCTCCTGGCCACACCCATGACAGGGGAGCCCCCCCCCCCCCCCTTTTAGAGAAGAATGAGAAAAATGGAGGCAGGTGGTGTAGGTACCAGAGTGGTGGGAATAGGGTCTGGATTTGAATCCCATCTCCGCCAGTTAGCTATGAAGTCTGGAGAGCAACTGGAAGTTTTAGTGAGCCTTAAGCTGTTCATTTTCTACCTGGAGGCATTAGATACCGATACCAAAAGTTAAACAGAAAGGGTATAATAACGTAGAAAACACATACAAAGTACCAAATCAGATGAGAGTGCTGGCTTTTCAGGGAAAACTAACGGAATAGAGATGGGGAAAATATTAGTAGAGCTTTTGTGAATTTGTTGTTTGTTAATGAGCCTTGAACCAACTCTTTAGTTTGCAGAAACTTGGAAAGTTGGGTGGGGGAAGCTACAAGTTTTTCTTTCTCTGTGTCCCTGGGCTCTTCCCCCACCCGCCCCATAATGCGTAATGTGTGGACTGGGCATTATGTCCAGCCTGTTGTTTGTGACACTTCTCCTGACCCTTTGTGCATGGCTGTGCTCTTTCTGCATTGCTTGTTTTCTCCCTTGGACGCAACAGCTGCCCCTGACAAATGCACTAAGAATAGCAAGTCGTGTTCACATGTATGGAGACCTTGGGTACGTGAGACTTAGTAGGTTCTAGGAAGTCTAGACATGAACACGTGGGATTGTAATGCACATTTATTTTTAATGCCTTCGTATTGCCTTTCTTTGATAATTACTCTCACGATTTAGTTTTTTTTTCTTTTTTTATACATTCTGTTTCTGACAAGAGTGTAATTTCACCTTAGGAATTTCAGAAACTACACAAAAGAATTTTGAACATGTGGGTTTTATTTTTAATTCAGGCTGATCTTAGCACACTCCCCCCCCCGCCAATTCCATGTTGGAAGTTAAAAAAACGGATCTCAGATTGCTTTAACTTTCCCTTACAATTTTCTAAGACATACTATCATGTTTTCATGTATCTGGTGATTTAAAGTCTCCTTGAAGCAAATGTTAAATTTTCTTTTTGTAACAAGGTAGCTTTAAGGTTCAGTGTGTTGTCTTTGAAAAGTGTATGATGTGCCCTTTAGGATGGTTAAAAGCTGTCGAGATGAAATAGAAAAGTTCTATTTTCTTCTGTATCCCACTGGCTGCAGTGCCAGGCAGTTGTGTGAGGCAGTCGTGTGTTGTGTTGTTTTTTAAGACAAAGTAGTAAGATAGGTCAGTTATGGAATGATTTTCATTTTAAAATGTGTGTGTGTGTGTAGCCACTCCTGAGCTGCTAGCAATCATTTATCATCTTTGAGAAGAGAATTTTTTTTTTTTTTCTCCAGTCCTGGGCCTTGGACTCAGGGCTTGAGCACTGTCCCTGGCTTCTTTTTGCTCAAGGCTAGCACTCTGCCACTTGAGCCACAGCGCCACTTCTGGCCATTTTCTATATATGTGGTGCTTGGGAATCGAACCCAGGGCTTCATGTATACGAGGCGAGCACTCTTGCCACTAGGCCACATTCCCAGCCCGAGAAGAGAATTCTTGAACAGAGCCACAATGTTTGACATCTCCCAAGTGGCAGATGTCTGAACTTCATGTTACCTCATTCTTTCTGCAGCCTTTGAAATCAGCAGTGTTTTAACACTTAGTAACTTTCACCTACGTGACTATGGACAAGTGGCAGAGCGTGATTTACATTGTTTATCGTCTTCTCTCCATGTAGTAGAGGTTGGAAGGGTCCGAGTGCTGGGGCAGGCCACTCTCTGTGATTGTAGGGGTCACGAATGCCTGTGAATGAAAGTCGTGAGGCCCTTAGCTTTGCTCCGGGTGTGATGAGCCAGGCGAGGATTCTGAAGAGAAAGGAGCACATTTAGAAGGTTGTTGTTTTGGGGACCACAGTGGAGTGGGGAGAGAGGCCACTTGCTTCCCAGTGGGCAGATGACCAGGGCTGGATTGCAGTGCTGACAGAGGGAGGGAGGTGAGGGCGAGCTGAGCAGTCAGGGTGGAAAATATTTTAAACACAGAGGTACCCGCTCTGGATATGTGGCGTATGCAGGAAGCAGCACATCCGAAAGTTTGGGTTTGGGGAACGATGTTTTGAGTTGCGTGGATTTTTCCGGATTAAGAAGTGACTAAAACAAAGCAGAGGTGAAGAGCTGCTAGATGAAGGAGGAAGGTATGGTTCCTCTAAGTGACGCTGAGAAGAGACCAAAAGGAAGCAGAGGTGCAGGTTTTGAAGAGACACTACTGAGAGACATAGGGCCTGGGATGAGATAAACTGAGTGTGTGCCAGTAAAAATTAAATTATAGATAGAACTCACTTCTGGGATGTAAACATTTTAAAAACTGAGGAGACCAGGAGGCACCGGCTAGAGACCTTGGGAAGGGACAGGCTGAGAGAAAGTATTTCAGGAAGGAACTGTGTTCAGTGCTGTCAATCGCTGGAGGCAGTTATGCTAAGAACTGGTTGTGGTTTGTTGAGGACAAAAGTGAGAGTGAATGGGTGGACTAGTTTCCTTTGAGGTGGTTTCTTTGTGATGTGACAATGGGTTTCTTTCATTTGTGTATCTGTAAAAGAACTCAAAACAATGCCATGGCTTGGGGAAAATTTGGGATCAGGGCCTGTAAGGGAGGCAAAGGTCTGTGTACACACCTACCGTCAGCCTACAGACATGTGCACAGACACATTTATACGAGTAACTGCATGTGAGCATTTTCTTAGTTTTGTCAAAGCAAGGATATCCAGATGACATTGAGTGCACCCAGCCAGCTCCCAGTTTTCGAATATGAAGTGCTGTGATACATTGGAAAAATGGCCCTCTGTGGAGCTGACTGATTTTCTTTGAGCTTGGGCAGAGAAAGTAGGAGCCTGGAATATCTTGTCCCAGAAGGTGAATATTCAAAAGAATATTGGAGACCTGTAAAGAAGACACAGGGTTCTTCTTCTTGGCCAGTAATGGCGGCCACAGATTGTCACTCAATAAGATAGAAAGCCAGCAGTCTACACCTGTAAATTAGTATATGTCTGTACTGAAAAGTGTAACGGGGTGCAGGATTTCCGCAGCCTTCAAAAGCACTTCTTATAGAGTACTAGTTAATTACAAAGGAGTCAACTTCGAGGAGCTCCTGCTGGCATCTCCTACCGGAGGGCACAGCAGTGATGTGAACTGAAGCCATGTGCCACAGAGCCGACACAGGAGGGGAATGCCTGTGAATGCCGTGTGCCCTGCTATTGAAGATGAAGGACCCACGTGGCCTCAGGAGGAATCCACAAAACGACCCAGATTGTGGTACACCCCACAAACGAGTGGACCTGGATGTTCTCCTTGTCACGTCAAGATCATGAAAGCAAAGTAAAGATGGATGAAACACTCCAGCCCCGAAGAGATAGGAGGACATTCAGCGCATGTCCACGTGTGTCTTCTCACCTCCGTGTGGTCTGCAGATTGGACTCTGTCTCTTAACTCCTCTGTAAGTTTGATGATTTCTAAGGACAAGAGAACTGTGGCTGCTCTCTGGTCGTGGTTAGAGCCTGCAATGAAGGCCTGGAGCAAGCAAGCTGAGATCCATGGTGAAAGAGGAGGAGACAAATGGAGTGAGAACAGACTAAGTAGCAAGAAAGACTGGAAACGTCATTTTTGGTTTTGTGCATGAGCTGAGAGGAGAGTAGAAAATCAAAGTATATGCAGTTGGGTTGATAAGCTTGATGGAACAATGTAGATTGTCTTCTGACTCTCACTGAAATACAGAATTGTAATGAAATTCTTTATTGGGAAGAATTTCCTGGAGATTTAGTTTCAAGAAAGAACTTGGGGTACACTTATACTGTTAACGTCTCTCAGATCTTAGCAGTGGGCTTTATTTCTAGCTCTTTCTCTGAAAATTTACCAGCAAGTTCATTTGATTCCCCCACATTATAAGTTTATCACCAAGATATCCCTGATGCAAATATGAAAAAACTGAAAGGAAGAAATCGGATTAAGTCATAGTCAAGATATTCATTGGCTATCTAGTGTAATTTGTGGTGTCGATGGAACGCAGGGGCTGGCATGCCGTCAACCTCTGAGTTACATCAACAGCCCATGGTTCAGATTTGGTTCAGTGTTGGTAAGATGTTCAGTGTTGCGGAGGAGGGAAAATCAGATTGCAGAATTGATGTGTCGCGGAATGTATTGAAAATGTCCCAGTGCCCAAATGTACTACAGTCCTTTGTATGAAACATGGTCTTTCAAGAGGAGAAAATGTTGGATTTCAAAATAAACTTTGGGGCTCTGGGGGATAGGTGAAAAACTGAATTCTCTTCTTCCCTTTTCCTGTTTGTAAACTTCTAACCACTCAATCAGTAGTTCACTGTAATGGAGCATACTCTTTTGCTGTTTAAAAAGGAGTTCTAAGGTGGGCACTGCTTGCTTATGCCTATAATTGTAGGTACTCAGGAGGCTGAGTTCTGAGGATTGAGATTTGAAGCCAGCCCCGACAACAAGAAAGTCTGTGAGACTGTTTTACCTCCAAATCATCAGTAAAAGTCTGGAAATGGAGTGGTAGAGCACCACCAACCTTGAGTGAAAAAGCTAAGAGCACTAAGGCTCTGAGTTCAAGCCTCAGGACTAGCACCAACAAAATTAAGCATAAAAAGTCAGTCCTAGAGGTCAGGCATGGTGAACTTGTATCTATAATCTCAGATTCTCAGGAGGCTGAGATCCAAAGTATTGTGATTAAAGGACAAGTCAGCTACCCCCCCCCACCCCCAGAACCGTACCCAAAACAACCATTTTAGTCAACAGCTAGGCCTAGTGGCATGCATTTGTCAGGTAGGTAGGAAGATTATCGTCCAGGCTAGCCTCTGCAGAAACATGAGACCATATCTGAAAAATAAGCCATGAGGGCCGTAGGCACAGCTCAAGTGGTAGAATACCTGCCTAACAAGCTTGAGGTCTGAGTTCAAACCTCAGCACTGGTGTGTGTGTGTGTGTGTGTGTGTGTACACACACAGTTGTGTTCTCTGATCCTATTACACCACAGGCTGTGACACTCATTCTTCTGCTCTCACGCCCATTTAGGCTGGTGAGATTGGAGAGATGAAGGATGGAGTCCCTGAGGGAGCTCAGCTTCCAGGACCAGTTCATCGAAACCCCACATACCGCCCGAGGTACCGTAGGTATGTGGCTTTTCTACAAAGTAATGGCCAGTGGAAGGCCTTGAGCACTGATAAAATGGATGGCAGTGCTGTGTGTCTGTTTTCTTTACCTCTTACACACACACACACACACACACACACACACACACAGAGTTAGAAGAAGATGTGACTGGTCTGACCACATGCCTTAAACATTTGTCTGTGACACATTTTCAGATGCTGGTATAACATTTTCTTGTTCTTGACAACTAGACTATTGCATTATACCTGTACCAAACCATTATTTATATTCTGCAGCTTGCATGTGATGTAAATTAATACGTTATTTTAGAGTGTATACAAAAAGGTGTGCAAATAAGAGGAAAATGATGGTGAAATGAGGCTTTTTTCCATTTGCAGTACTACCCTGTAAATACTTCCTTCAATAGGTAAGGGTGGCACAAGTCCCTGTGTCCCTGCATTTGCTCTGTGTTTCATGCTCTAGGGGTCCTCCCCGCCCCCGACCTGCGCCAGCTGTTGGAGAGGCTGAAGATAAAGAGAACCAACAAGCGGCCAATGGCCCAAACCAGCCATCTGCTCGCCACGGATACCGGCGCCCCTACAACTACCGCCGCCGCCCTCGTCCTCCTAATGCTCCACAGGATGGCAAAGAGGTAAAGCCGCCAGCCCGGTCACGAGGGCGGGGTCGGGTCATTCTTCACCAGAGCACACCTCAGAGGTTCTTCTCTCTGATAACCTGACACACAGCAGATACAGCCCTTCTCTTTGGGTCACAGTTTAGGGAATGGCTTGTAAATAACAAGCCAACAGGTTTAATTCCATTAATTGACATTCCCTGAACAAATGAATCATGTTAATGGGAACTCAGAGCTCATTTGGGTCTCTCTTGACAAGGAAGACATTTCCACAGAGAGGGAGTTGAAAGCATTTTTACATCAGAGACGGTATGGTTGGTAGTGGTCTTTGGCAAGTCCTCTGGAAAGTCCTGTGGCTTACACAGAATGTTAGGAAAGTGGAGGTGATGCATGGCCGCTTGCCTTCAGAGGTATGGAAACAGACCCGTCAGGCCCTTTGGTTGTAAACTCTGCCCCCTCACTGTTTGGTTCTGTGTTGTAGACCAAGGCAGGTGAAGCACCAGCTGAGAACCCCGCTCTGGCCCCGGAGCAGAGCAGTGCCGAGTGACACCGCGCCCCAGGCACCACCCATCGGGTAAGAGCCCGGGTCCGCACTGCCCATGTGGCACAAGTTACTCTCACTGTCCTTGTGATTCACATACACAAGTCCCTTGTGGGATTCCGGGACACATTTTTGGTGCTTTGTTCTCTGTGGGATTGGCATTACTGGAATACATTTTGGGTTGTGAACATTGCAGGACAAAATTGATGATGACAGATTCCTATTAAAAAACAAGTTTGATTTAATTTTTCCCAGGTGACCTAAAGAATTAATGACCATTCAGAAATAAAGCACACCTACGACGTTACCAACACCAAAGAAACAGCTAAGCAATAAAGCCAACGACTAACCAAGATGTGGACATTTGAATGTTTGCTATTATTCTTTTGTGAAACTAACAACTCCAAAAGGAAAATGTCAGCAATTTTTCCTGCAAGCTGCAGTCCGGGAATGCCTGCACAGAATGCAAGAGAGCACCCTCCCCAGTTTCAACAACCACTAGGTTTCTATTTTTTTTCCTGGTTTTTACTGTTTTGGTACTATGAATTGAAAGAAGAAATATTAATACCACATGGGGAGAACCCCTACCAAAGAAATCTGAAATATATAGTAAATGCTTTTTTTTTCTCCTTTTTTGTTCATTTTGGATGCTGGTGCTAAACTTCCAAGTGTCATGATTTAAAAAAAGAAATTTTATGCCCTTATTTATTTCTACAGTGAGGGGAGGATCACAATTTTTGATTTCTTAAATAACTCTCTTTGAAAATGTGCAGTAAGAAGTTCCTCAAAAATAAAATTGTTGCCCTTCAAAGGACAAAGTATCTCGCCTGGAGTATGTTTTCCTGTGTTAGCATGCTCCCCTCCCCAGCTTCATTTTACTTGCTTCATCACATGGGCTCAAGATAACAGAAAACGGGACTGGTTTTGAAATGTGCAGCTGGGAATGAGCGGTTTGTCTGAGTTGAGTATCAGGCACAAGTGGTTGGCTGTTTTGCAACTTTTTAGTAATCTTCACTGAGGCTCTCTGAGGTCCTTCCTCAGCCTAAGGAAACTACTGGTGAATCTGACTCTTGGGCTCTTTGAGGACCTCTCCCATTCCACCCATCTGATATTCTTTCACCCATACCTACTTGATAACCCCCCTCCCATACTTCCAGATCAGCCTCAGATCACTTCTGTGGTCTACAGCCAAGCACAGAGCACTGCTCATCCCCTACTTCCTAGCCTAGCCCCACAGTGACCTTTCTCAGGACACTGACTATCTCATGCTCCATTTATCACTAGACATGATCCTTGAGCTGCAAAGCGCAGGTTCCTTGGAGCAACTTGCCTCAATTCTCAAGAAGCACTGTGAACATTCCAACATAGAAAGGTTTCTTAAGGGTAGCAGATTTTTCAAAGTTTAGGATGCTTAGGAAAATTGAGATTTCAGATAATGAATCCATGTTTAGTATACACATATCTCTGGCACTTCAGGCTTACCTGAACTTCAGATTACACTAGGACTAGGGAGTGTTGTGTTTCCTAAATCTGGCCATCCCAAGGCATAGAGAGGGTGGCCTGAGATAGGCGGGTAGCAGAGCTCGACCCCTCTAGCCCCTTCTCCCTGTATCACATGAAGGAATTGGGGTGGGGGGAGGCAGCAGACCTGTGCCTTGAGGCTACCAATGGAGAGAGAATGTCAGCAAGGGAGATAGTGCACTGGATCTTGGAGAATAGGGCAGAGGAACCAGCCTTGTGGCAAAGGTAAATCCTGAGGGATCTTGAAGAAGCAGAGGCAGGAGTGGGGGGCAGGGTACAGCCACACAGGCCCCTGTCTGTGCATGGCCCTGCTGCTGATGACAAAGCCTCCTGTATCTCCCCCATCAGCTGGTCCCACAACATGCCAGGGTGCCACCAACACCAGGAAAGCGAGCTCAAAACCTGGACTTTGGGGAGCTGCCCCAGGCCAGGAGGCTCCATTGACACCCATCCCAGTTCACATGAACTCAGGCATTCTGCACAAAAGGTCACTGCAATCTCCCCAACGAAGCCATCCCCTTCCCAGAGGCCAGGGCTAAGAGCAGAAGGGCAGAAGCAAAGAACCCACTTTGGGGCAGTAGATGACACATGGGGCCTTCTGTACCTGCTACTCGTGGGCTGCCTACACTCCAGGTGGGGTGTACAGATATACAAAATGCCTAGGAAATCAGGAGTGAGGCATGCCTCTAACCTGCACCCAGATCCCTTGAACTAGCTGGAGTAGTCAGACTGCTCTCCCCTGCCCCCTGCTGGTGAAGTGCAGGCCCCTACAGAGGGGTGGATGTCAAGTCCATTCCATTAAAAGCTGTCAAAATGGCCATTAACTAGATAGACCTTTTGGAGGGTGCCTAACTTTTCAACACCTGGACCTAGGTGATTTAAAAAGTGAGCCAAACAGCCTGCTTACATAGATGGAAATGGATTGTGGCTCCCTTTCCGGCCTAGATGGAAATGGCTGCATTCCCATAAATAGGATCATTTCCAGATGATCCATCCTAACACTTTATCCTAACCCTAATCCCAACCTGAACCCTAAACCCTAACGTCTAACCAGGAACACCCCTAACTTTAATCCTAAATCCCAACTTCATTACCATCCCCGAGCTATATGCCTTTATGGCCACCAGGTGGCAGTAGCAGTTCAGGGAAGAGGACACTGTGGCCACTGTTTCCGATGTCCAAGCTCGGCCCCACTTTAGTCAGAGGTTGGTTCCCCAAGCCCTTTCTTCCTCTACCTGCTGACAGCCTTGGTCAGATGCTAATCCTTGTCCTCACTTGTTTTCCTGGTTGCCTGCCCCCCCTCCCAAGGGGGGTGAGAGGGAGTGGACATCTGGTTGGGCATAGGTCCCTTTGCCCAGTAGAAAAGAGCTTGAATAAGAAGGCTCTGGCTAGCCAGCCCTACATTTCTCTAGATGAAAAGGGAGAAAGTGGCATCACACAGTTCCCTAAGACACAGAGCAGTTGGGGCACACACACACCCAGTGATTCCCATCTTGTAAGACCAGAGAAGATCCCCTCCCAAGAATACTCAAGTCTCAGTTGGACATAATGCCTTTTATAAAGACGTTGACCACTAGAGAAGGTCACTACCTAAGGATGAATAGCAAATAAGCCTCGAATTTCCTTCCTTTTTTTCCTGTCGTATTGGGAGGTGAAACTCAGAACCTTAGGCATGCTTTACCACTTTTCTTTTCCCAGGGGTGTCCAGAGATGCCCCGGGCCTGAGCAGCTCAGCGGGGGGAGGGGGGCCCCAGGTCAGTGTCCCACGGATGGGTCTGCGTTTTCAGCTACCGCACTGGGCCCCTCCGCCCCCTGCACAATAGCCCTAAGCTGGGCCCAGGGGACAGTCTGTCCCGGATGGGACAGCAGCCTCGGCCCTGGGGTTGCAGATAAGAAATGACCCAACACCTCCACCCTCCCATCCGCAGCCGAGACCCGGCGCCCCCGGCCCTGCGAACTTCCAACCCCGCCCCCCCGCACGATTCAAGCCCGGCTCCCGGCCGCGTCCAGCCAGGTGCGAACTCGCCTCCGCCTGCGGACACCGGGGTCTCCCCCGCCGCTCCGCCCCGGGCTGAGCGCCGCCCGGACACGCCATCATCCCTTGGACCCGTGGCCGGACCCCAGGGCAGCCGAGGCCGCGGGAGCCACCGCCAGGTCCCCGGTCTCCGGCGCGCCCCCCCCTCGTCCCCCCGCGCTCACCGTGGCTCCTCCTCCGCGGCGTTCCGGCAACTGCAGGGCCGAGCGGGCCGCCGGGCCCGTTTCCGAGTGCTGCGGTGCTCCGTCCGCTCGGCCGGCCGGGCCCTCCAGCGTGCCGCGTCCCGCTTCCCAGACCGACCGGCGTCCGCAACGCGCGGCACGCACCGCGCACGCACCGTCTACACCTGGGGCACATTGCGCCTCTCCGCTCACGCGCTGCCCCGCCCCTCCGGGGCTCGGGACGCGACGCCCCGCCCCTCTCACGCGCTGCACCGCCCCTCATACACGCCCTCAGCACCTCAGCGCCGCCCCTCGCGCCGCATCAGCACCTTAGCACCGCCCCTCTCACGGGATGCCCCGCCCTCTCAGTCACCTGCGCCGCGAAGCCCCGCCCCTCATGCACGCCCTCAGGACCTCAGCACCGCCCTTCGCGCCGCGTCAGGACCCTAGTGCCGCCCCTCTCACGTGATGCCCCGTCCTTCAGCACCTGCGCCACGACGTCCCGCCCCTCGAACGCGCCCTCGGCACCTCAGCGCTGCTCCTCGCGCCGCGTTAGCACCTTAGTGCCGCCCCTCTCACGTGATTCCCCGCCCCTCAGGCAGCTGGGACACGACGCCCCACCCCTTTCACGCGCTGCCGCGCCCCTTGTACGCGCCTTCAGCACCTCAGCGCCGCCCCTCGCGCCGCGTCAGCACCTTAGCACCGCCCCTCTCACGTGATGCTCCGCCCCTCAGGCGCCTGGGACGCGAAGCCCCGTCCCTCTTATGCGGTGTCTCACTCCTCGTGCGCGTCCTCGGCACCTCAGCATCGCCCCTCGCGTCGCGTCAGCACCTTAGCACCGCCCCTCTCGCGTGATGCCCCGCCCCTCAGGCGCCTGCGACACGACGCTCCGCCCCCTTCACTTGGTGCCCAGCCCCTCACCACCCCCTCAGCCCCGCCCCCTCCCGTGATACCACGCCCCTCTCCCCGCCCCTCGCGCCTCGCGTCGGCACCTCAGCCCCGCCCTTCGCGTGATGCCCCGCCCCTCTCCCGCCCTCTCTCCCAGCTCCTGGCCCGTGGCTCCCACTGCCTAGTGAGGCTCCCGGTGGCGCCAGTGTCCGCCCGCCCGCCTGCCCGCCCGCAGAGGGCAGGTGGAGGCCGGCGGTGGCCCTCCTCCCCACCCTCAGGCAGTAGTAAATGGGTGCATTTGCCCATGCGTCTGCTCATGGGATTCTTGCCGACGCCTCCCTGGCCAACCCGCGATATTCCGCGGCTGCCTCGGGCCCTGGACACGCGTGGCCACCCCGCTTGCATTGAACACCGGTGCCCTGGGGACTCAGGTGCGGATCTCTTCTCTTTGGCCGGCGCCCTCTACGCGACCATCCTCTGCGGCGAGCATTGCACCGTGGCTTGCAGGCAAATACTTAAAGGTCATCATCCCTGCTGGCTGTTTTCCTCAGGCAGGCTCACTGAAGTCACCCCATCTCCGTCCGGATGGCCCAGATGCACCCCGACTTCTGCATCGTGAAGAGAGGTGATCCTTGCTTGCACCGGGATGGGTAATCAGCGTTTTCATTCTGGCGGTAGTAATCCAAACCCTATTGACGAAATTATTAACATCGAGAATAAAGATAAAATAAGAATGTCAATAAAACCGGAGGGATATATATTTTTTAATCACCTCTTGATAAAAACACTAATGATTTAGGAATATTTGTTAAGTAGTATTCCATCTAAGGGGAACACAAAACAATGTTTCTTTTTTGTTTTGTTTTGTTTTTTGGTAATACATAGTTACATTTCCAATTGGAATCTAAAACAAAAGCAGACCATTGTAAGTATATTATCGCTCATGTATCAGGAATACAAGTGACAGGAGAAGTGCACAATTAACACCAGAAGACAGCAAGAAGACCTTCCACTGTGTGACTGTGTCTTTGGAGTAGTCTCCTATAGGATCCAATAATTCAGGCTGCTTAATAATGAAGATTGCATTTCTTATAAAATTAAAATGTTGGACGTGTAGTGCTTGTTATCAAGAGATGTAACATCTATCGGTATCATGAAAAGTATACATATTTATCTGATCTATATAACTTGGTATCTGTAATATTTTAAAGTGATCAAGTAAGAATAAGCTTAAAATCGAGGCAGCCACAGATAAGCAAACTATTGTACATCTGTGTTTTCCTCACTTAGAACTCAGTACATCCAATACATTGCAATATACAATCGAAGTGTATTTTGTAGCATATAAAACCCATTCTTGAAATTCTAACACAATATTAAAAAAGCAGGGAAGGAAGAGGAATAAAAAAAGAGAGGATGAAACGAAGAGAGTCAACAAACAGAGGATGAGGAAAGGCTGCTCCAGAAACACAAATTGAGGAATATGGCAAAAGGCAGATATGTGAATGAAAATGCACCGTTATTATAGAAAACATACCCTCATGAGTGTATGAAAACATGGAACTTTGTTAAGAGGAAAATATTGATGAACTGTATTTGGAGATTAAGAAGCACAATGATGTTACATGCACAAATTGAATGTACTTTGAAATTTAGATAAGTACCCATAATTCCAGCTACTCAGGAAGCTGTGATCTGAGGGGAAGGGGTGAGAATTGGAAGCCAATTTGGGCAGGAAAGTCCATGAGAATCTTATCTCCAGTTAACTACCACAGAGCCAGTAGCAAAGCTGTGGCTAAAGTGGTAAAGTGCTAGATTTAGCATACAAGACTCCTGGACAGTAAGCAGGCTTTTAAGTAAAAGCCCCAAGACTGACACACAAAAAGAAATTTTAGGCAAAAGACTAAGAAAGCAAAATTAGAAAACAAATCCACAACGAAATTATACTAGTGGGGAAGATGGACTAATTGCATAGTACCTAGAAAGAAATAAAAAATAAATGGAATGAATTTCAAATTTAGGTGTCTCTGTCTATAACCTGTGACTGTACGATCACTAGACAAATGAGTAGGAGTTACTTCTTCATTGAGGTGATTTGAAATATATAAACTAATATCTGATGGAGAAAAGGAATGTAAATTTACTTGAGACCTTCTATAAATTGAATGAAATATGGAAGTTTCATTTTTTTGGGGGGGGGCAGTCCTGGGGCTTGGACTCAGGGCCTGAGCACTGTCCCTGGCTTCTTTTTGCTCAAGGCTAGCACTCTGCCACTTGAGCCACAGCGCCACTTCTGGCCATTTTCTGTATATGTGGTGCTGGGGAATTGAACCCAGGGCCTCATGTATACAAGGCAAGCACTCTTGCCACTAGGCCATATCCCCAGCCCTTGGAAGTTTCATCTTAAGAGGGATTATTTCTCCCTGTGTGTCTTTTATCCCGGAAGCCATGCAGAACATTCCTATCTGGCCTTATCAAGATGATGTAGCACTTGGGGACAAAGATGCAGCCCAGGAGCCCTGCACTGGAGGCCAAGATGGAGAAGACCTCCACAGCCACCATGACCTTGCCCTTGGCACTGTGGTAGACAGGCAGGAAGGTGAGCCACACACTGCAGAACACCAGCATGCTGAAGGTAAGGAACTTGGCTTCATTGAAGGTGTCAGGCAGGTTTCTGGCCAGGAAAGCCACAGTAAAGCTGGCCAGGGCCAGGGAGCCCAGGTATCCCAAGACACAGTAGAAGGCAGTGAGGGAGCCCTTGTTACACAGGATGATGACGTGGCCATGTTCAGAGTGTGTGTCTGTGTCAATGAAGGGAGGAGAGGTTCCCAGCCAGATTCCACAGAGAGTCACCTGAATCAGAGTGCAGATAGGAATGATGAAGTTAGGAGCCCCTGACATCAGCAGCCACCTAATCCTTCTCCCTGGAGAAGTGACCTTGAAGGCCAGAACAACAGTGACAGTTTTGGCCAAAACAGCAGAAACAGCGACAGTGAATGCAACTCCAAATGTGGTTTGCTGTAGAATGCAGGTGACTGCGTTGGGACGGCCAATAAAGAGCAAGGAACAGAGGGAACAGAAGATGAGGGAGATGAGCAGGATGTAGCTGAGAGCCTGGTTATTTGCCTTGACAATGGGGGTGTTGTGATGTTTCACAAAGACCCCAAGAACAGCTGCTGTGAGTGTAGATAAACCAAAAGCCATGCAGGCCAAGGCCATTCCCAAGGGCTCCCCATAAGCCAGGAAGCTTGCAGCTCTTGGGAGGCACTGGGTTCTCTGTGTGTTGGCATACTGGTGATCTGGACACTTCACACACTGCTCCATATCTGGTAAGGAAGTCAAGTAACTATTAGTACATTTCTAGTTCGTAAAAAGAAATTAGGAAATTCCTATATAGAGTTAATTCTGACATATCAGTACTTGCTAGCATAAAGTAAATATTACCAAGCATTACCAGACATGTTGAATATTATTTTTGTGTCTTTACCATGTTCTCACACTCGTGCCCGCCTTCTCTTTTTTCAGTCTGATTGGAACATTTTTTGTTGTAGTGAATATCACAGATGCTATTTTTTTGCCATTCTAATATCTATACAATTGTTCTCAGTGCCTTCTCATGCTGCCATAATAATCCTGAGCCTGATTTGACAACTGAAATACCTCATACACAATCATGGATAGTAAAGCTTGCACTTCCCCAGATGTCTCTTTGCAATGTAAATAAAAGTACTGTGACCTTTCCTTAATGTTTTGTGTTTGTCTCTCCCATGCCTCTGTAAAGTGGTGGAGAATAGAAAATGAAATCACTGTTTGAAGCTATAAAATCATGCTATGCAAAACACTTGTTACTCCTTCTGAACCCAAACACACCTCTTTGCACTTGCTCTTTTGCAAGAACAGTTCTGGGCACAAGGAAATAAAGATGTACAAGTTGATGTTTTCATTGCATTTTAAAGGTACTTTTGAGAAACACGAAGACCTTGTATTAAACAAGGCTTTGCATTTCATATGATAGCAATTAAACTTACATGACTGAGAAATTGAATAGAAATGCATATAAGAATAAACAAATTAAATGAGGAAAAAGAAAAAAAAGAAATGCATACAAGAGAGAAGAAAAACATTAACCTATTGGTAATTCAGAGCCCATGCTTATCTGTTTTTTCAAGAGGCTTTATCATCCTAGTTGCAATTAAATTGCTACGTGAAGGAAACACGAAGTTGATTCTGGAATCTTAAGGCACAACTTTTTCATTGCTTGCATATATTGGGGCACTCCAGGAGAGATTATGAATTTCTTCCTCAGCCATGAATTTACCTGTCTCATTGGCAATGTCATCTTCTGAGCAAAGGATGCAGTCAAAGCAACAGGCAGCCTTTCCCTCCTGTGGGGATTTCCTGACTCCAGGACCACAACTCTCACTGCAGACAGAGTGAGGAGGCTGAGGGAAATCTGGTAGGAATCAGTAACTGTCCAGACTTTGACCTACATTCCCAGGCATTCATTATTTTAAAGAATTGGATTATTAAGCATAGTATTTTGATGCACATAAATCGAATGCTATTATAGATTGCTTATCACGTGATCCCAAATGGCTTATGAGCTGTAGCCTTGATCTCTAGTCTGTTGAGCTACAGAGAAGTGTGAAACCTTCAAAAGATTAGAGATTAATGGTGCGAAAGTAAATGTTATTGGCCAGCGCTATGGAGTTTCCTTGAATTGATGTTCTCTAATATTCATCTGTGAAGTTGTGAAGAGCAAGGAGGAACAATCCTCTTTGAGGCTGTACAATTATGCTTTAAATAATGCCAAGACTTCCCTTTTTGTATGGTTATGTGGACCCCATACCCACTATATCTTCTTCTTACCTTTCCAGTGGCCATGATGTGATAATCCTGTCACATAAACTCTTTAAATGATTCTCACACTTTGATGAGAGGAAGCCTAAGTAGGTAAGCCCACTAATGAATGAATGAATCTCCACAATAGGCAGCAAATAAAGCCTTCAGCCATACAATTACTGCGGTACTTTGTCAAAGTGTTAGAAACATGCTAAGAAATATGCAATTTATATTTTAGGCCAATATTCCTAATGAACATTAGGGACTATTAATTTCTTTTTTTTTTATTGTGATACTTATCCTACAGCTTCAAAACAGGATGTGTGCCCTGTGTTAGGGCTTGAGCCACATCAAAATCCAAGCTTTTAGGTAGTCCATTGATATAAGAGTCTCAGCGATTTTCCTTTCAGGTCAGGCTTTAAACTGACTTATACAATGTTAGATCTGAGGATGTAAGTCTCCTGAGGACAAAGGATTACAGGTATGAGCTATCAGCACCCAAGTTGCTTTTTTGGTTAAATGAACAAAAGAATCTCAATAGGTATTCATGATTGAACTGACTTCAAAGCATGATGTTCAGATCTCAGCCACCTGAGTAGGTTGTATTTCAGGACTAAATTGTTGGCATTCAAACAGATGTACATTTTAAGGGTGAATTTGGCTTACTTACATGTCTTTAAAATCATAACAGTTAAACTCAACCCACCTTTGTGGTTCCCATGGCCCAGTCTACCATATCTTCAGAGAAAGACAGTTGATGAGCATATGGAGAAAACTTTCCTACTTTCAATTTAAGTTCAAGACCTTCTGGAAAAGTCCAAATGTTTACAATGTCATACTCTGCCTCCAACTTCCTTTTCTCATCCAAAATCACTTGATCTCCAGCAGGATTGTGAAATTGGATGTTCTTCAGAAAACCATGCAGCTAAAAGAGATTCACCGTCTTATGTTGAAGTTTATTCCAGAGTTAAGATAAAAAACTTGATCTAAGCAAAGCTTCTGATTGCTTTTAACTTCTGATTCAGAATTCAAGAGAAGCCAATTCCATGTAAATAGTCATGAAACAGTTCTCACTTGCCTAGCTACAGTTTGCCACAAGCACTTATTTTATGAATGTCTCTAGTGTGTGCTTGCTTCATGATTAATACCTAAAGCAGATTGAACCTGTCACTTATGAAAATATATTTAATTTCCTTCAGCAGGTCATCCTTTTCTTTTATGTAAGAAATTAGTAGGGAGTGGCTGGGAATATAGCTTAGTCCTCAGTACCAAACAAACAGAAAAGGCTGAAAGTGGCACTGTGGCTCTAGTGGTAGAGTGATAGCCCTAAGCAAAAGTAGCTCAGAGACAGTGCCCAGGCCTCTAGTTCAAGCCTCAGGACTAGCAGAATACAAAGAAATTCATAGGAAAAAATTGCATTTACAGTTTTCTAAACATCAGCTATGACTATGTTGAGGGCACTTGTAAATGAAAGAATTTCCAAAATATAAAATTAATTTTGTCTTTGTAACTGGCCTGGTTTTCCTGAATTGCATATGAGCACATGTCTTGGGTGCCTTACAGACATCTCAACAAGTATAATTTCTTGTGTTTTGTGAAATACCTGAAATATTTAATTTCATATGGTAAGAAAACCATCTAAGAAGAGACTTTGCTAATGGTATTTGCTACCTGAAACAGAAGGCCTTACCTGTGCAGGGGAAGGCACTGTCTCTTTTCTGTTTCCCATGGTTTGTACTTCTGTGTGATGAAGAAGCATCTCATGGAGAGCCTGGGCCACAGCGTAGACAGCGTTGTATATATTGTAACTGTCTGCAGACATCGTCATGTCAAAAGTGTGCCCAGGCAACCAATCCAAGGAGGCATCACGAGGACAGTTCTCCCATGTTACACAGTCAGAATCAGAATCTGAGCAATTAAAAGAGAAAAACCACAGCCAAGCAAGGAAAAAGTCTTCTGGGTATGTGGAAGGGTTCACTGCCTTGACAAAATCTGTGAATCTGGAAACCTCTGGATGATGATGTGAGAAAAGGAGAGGGACATGGAATGATCCTAGCAGGAAATATCTCCTCCTTGTGGTTAACTCCCACTGTGAGTTCATGATAAAAACTTTGCCTTTTATGAAAAACTGCTCAACATAGATCATCAATTGCAGTAGGGATTGATTATCACCATATATGATGAGGACATTTGCGGAAGATTTATTAATCTGGTCATAAAACAACAAGAATTTAAGTGACATGGAATAGTTTGTGATCTCTAGCTGGAAGGCTACACAAACTCTGTTCTTGGCCATCTCTTCTTTCAATGCAGGAAGAATCCACAAGCCATTCTCATCCTCTAATGTTAGCAGTCCCACCCAGTTCCATCTGAAGTGAATCAGTAAGGAGACCATGGCAGTAGCCATCAATGTGTCCTTTGGGGCCATCTGATAGAGAGCAGGGAACTTGTTATGGTTGCTCAGGGCCTGATCGAAAGTCCCAAAGGTGAGCTAAAGGGTTTGAAAGTCGGATGCTCCATGAATGGGAAGATTTCTATCCACCACAGTTTCAATCATGATGTGCAGTATGTAACAAGTTGAAGTAGATGGAAAGTATGTTTTTAATTTAATATTTAATAAAAGGATTATTTTTGTCAGCCGTGGGGCTTCAACTTTGGGATTGGGTGCTGTCCTTGAGCTCAAAGCCAGCACTCTACTACTTTAGCCTTAGTACCACTTCTCGTTTTCTGGTGGTTCATTGGAGAAGAGTCTCATGGACTTTCCTGCCCTGGCTGGCTTTGAACCATAATCCTCAGATCTCAGCTTCCTGAGTAGTTAGGGTGGCAGGCATGAGCCACCGGCGCCCAGCAATAGAAAATCATTCCCCCCCCCTTTTTTTTTGCCAGTCCTGGGGCTTGAACTCAGGGCCTAGGCACTGTCCCTGAGCTTCTTTTTGCTCAAGGCTAGTGCTCTAACACAGTGCCACTTCTGGCTTTTTCTGCGTATGTGGTGCTGAGGAATCAAACCCAAGGCTTCATGCATGCTAGGCAAGCACTCTACCACTAAGCCTCATTCCCAGCCCTATGAAATAATTTTTGATAGTTTACTACATATCAATTTGTTTATACAATGCCTCTTGGCCTTTGTCACTATTTCAGTCAGCTTTTCCCATCTATATCAATCCTACACATTCCTAGTTTCATTTTAACATGTCAACTGAATATTGTGTTTTATTTTTCCAACCATGTATTCTCTATTTCTTTGCCCCTTTGCACATCCCTTTACAATCTACACCCCTCAGACAACATATGATTTGTTTTTCTTTCTTTTTCTTTTCTTTTCTTTTTTGCCAGTCCTGGGCCTTGGACTCAGGTCCCTGGCTTCTTTTTGCTCAAGGCTAGGACTCTGCCACTTGAGCCACAGCGCCACTTCTGGCCGTTTTCTACATATGTGAAGCACTCTTGCCACTAGGCCATATCCGCAGCCCCTGCTTTCTTATTCTTGCATTCATTTTTTATTCTGTTAGATGAAGGAGGATATAACAAGAAATTCCAATCCAATGTGTAGTATACAGATAAAACTTGTTTACATTCATATTGATGTGCATGTGGTCCGTACTTATTTTGTAGTTCATGTTCATATTTTAGGTTTAACTTTCACATAGAAAAGAACACATGGCACCTTTCTCTTTCTGAGACTGACTTACTTCATTCAACATATCTTGTACCTGAGTGTGTGTGTGTGTGTGTGTGTGTGTATGTGTGCTACAACTGTAATCCTAGCTACTCAGGAGACTTATGACATATGAAACTCTAACCCCCCTGTACATCACTTTGACAATATATAAATTAATTCAAATTGATAAGGTTAAAAATTTTGATAGATTTGTAAATCCAGTCTCTTCACACCATTCAATTCTAACAACTGTAATGACACCAAATGACCTTTAAATATATATATCTCTATTCTTCCCATCCTCACCTGTGGAAACCTGTAGAGGTCCAGTAATGTCCCCATTTGGGCAGATGTTAATCCTGATGGTCCTGTTAGTACTGCTATAGACTTGCTTTCTCTCATACAAGAGTAGTTTGGACTGTTATAGTTCCCAAAAAGGCTCATGAAAGGATTTTTAAATGATTTCCAAGCTTCAAATTGAACATTAGAGATATCAAACCCCAGAGTCACATTATGTAAAAGAGCAGGATTTTCGTTGATCTCTTCAACAGCAAAAGTCAAGGCCAAAACAAACTGGTAGTTCTGGAAGGTAAACCTGGGAAATGAGCATTGAAATTTAGGAGGACTACTTCAGACTTATTACTTTGGGCTGAATGCTTGCTTCATTTCCAATGAGTATGTTAAACCATTACCCCCTATTGTGATGAAGGTGAATGTAGTGTCTTATGCTTAGATAAGGACACCAATGAGATCCAGAAATTTACTTCAGCTGAAAGAGATCTCCCTTACTCTCCATTATGACATGCACCTCAACAAAAATCTCTTGTCCATTACATATGGAATAGGCTCTCATGAGACACCAAATATTCTATTGTTTTTATCTTGTTGTAACTAGCTCCAGCTGTGGGAAAAATCCTGTGTTTTGAGTGATTCAGTTTACATTATGATGACATCAAGTATATAAAAACTATGATCTGAGCTGGAGAATCATGCTAGAAATATAGTATTTAAATGCTATTTCCCTGTGGTAGACCCTAAGAAGTAGCTACTCCAGATATATTAATGAGTCTGTAAATTAAACACTTGTAGCATCCAGTTTTTTTTAATGTTGTAAGAAAAGAGCCTAAAGATTATTACCTTGAAGGTTCCCATGGAGAAAGAATGAGTTTACATTTTTATGTATTGCCTGTTGCTGTAAAGTTCTCCACATAAATGCCATGATAACTAGAGGCTTGTCATTTTAGTGACAACTCTTCATATATATTAGTAGGTATATAACTTACAGGTCTATTAGTCATTCATTTACACCTAAATCTACCTCTGTATAAAACAAATCAGCCACTCTACATGTGAATGTTCTGGAACATAGAAGCATCTTCTGAAATTTACTTCTTAATTTCCATAGTAGTAAATACAAGAAGATGGAGGTAAATTTGTTCCAAGTGTACTGCATACATGTATGTGAATATCACAATGGTATCTCTTCAAAATATAATTTGCGGTAATTCTAGAATACAATAAAAAGTTAAAAAATCCAGAAGAATTGTAGTTTGGGTGATGGTACATAATAATTAAAAATTAGGTATACCCCACATGATTAAAATTACCTGCAGTAATACCAGCAGATCAACCAGAGGCAAAGGCAGCTGGAGCAGAAAAGCAGTTTGTCATTGTTATTCCAAGTTAACCAACAGAAAGCCAGAAGTGGGGGTGTGGCTCTACCACTAGCCTTGGGAGAAAAGGCCAGTTAAGAGTGTAAAGCAAGCTCAGCATAAGTGGCTCATACCTCTAAAGCTAACAATCTAAGAAAGCTGAAAAGGAACAGAGAAAATTAGAGACATGGGAGAGAGAAAAAGAATGTGGGATTAGGTACAAAACAGTTATGAGTAAATAGAGAAGGTGACTATAATCAAAGTATGTGACATGGAGCAGAGAGCTACGAAATGAACCAGATAGTTGGCACAAATACCATCTTGTATAATAGTAAAGGAACATTGTTGGAACACCAGTGGATATAGAATCGAGTCAAATATTTAAGCTAATAATGTCTAATGGCAGTAATCCACTAATACAAGAAAGATATCATGAATAAATACTGCTATTTGTTCTCAATACCATGCATGAAAATGTACCTCATGCAGACCATAATTCTCTTCGTATCTGTAGATAGCTAAGAACATCCACCAGATAAAATTCTAATACTTAATGTCTCTATATTACCACATTAACAAAAATACACAACCATATTTTGGGGAAGGAAAAGAAGGAAGATCAGCAAAACAAGGGTAGAGAGTGGGGGAATAAGACAAATACAGTACCCCAGGCACAGGTGATTCATGCCTGTAGTCTTACCTACTCAGGAAACAGAGATCTGAGGATAAGGTTTTGAACCCATCTAGGACAGGGATGTCTGTGAGACTCTTAATCCCCATTTAACAACCAAAAGATGACAGATAGAGAGCTGTGGCTCAAGTGGTAGAGCACTAGCCTTGAGTAAAATAAAGCTCAGGTGAAGTGCCCAGGCCTGGGGGTACCAGGACTAGCAGAAAGGAAAGATAAGCAGAAATAACCGTGACCTATAAGATAAAGATAAGATATGTCTTCTATAGCAAGGATGGGAGTAATTGTATCCCAGCTATCTCAGCTCCAAACTGTGGGCAGCTACTTCAGGATGCACTTGTCACACAAGCACTTGAAAAAGAATAAAAATGACGGAGGCAATGATACTTTCTCTTGTGATGGGTATGGAACATGGTGCTAGAATATTTTGAAGTCCTCTATAGACATTTTTCTTTTCTTTTGTATAGCCATTTCTAACTGAGACCCTCTGCCAAGGTTTTGCATGTGCATGAGTAAAACTGAACTCACTGTGGGCAGATAAAATTCTCTTTTAAGGGATCTTTTATAATGCCTGGTTATGTCTGGGTTGTGGCACACATATATCTGACATGAAATAATGCCACAGTGATTAATTTGAAAGAGTACTTTTCTACAGTAAAAGAGAGAGAGAGAGAGAGAGGGAGAGAGACAGAGAGACAGAGAGACAGAGAGAGACAGAGTGTCCTACCACTTGAAATCAGAGCCCAGATGCTATCCTTGAGCTTATTTCCTCAAGGCTATCATCTACCACTTGATCTAAATTTCTCCTCTAGTTATGGGTGCTTAACTGGAGATAAATGTCTCATAGATCTCTATGCTCTGGCTGCCTTCAAATCCCAATCTTCAGGGCTTGGAAAATGGCCTAGTGGCAAGAGTGCTTGCCTCGTATACATGAAGCCCTACGTTCGATTCCCAAGCATCACATACATAGAAAACAGCCAGAAGTGGCGCTGTGGCTATCCTTGAGCAAAAAGAAGCCAGGGACATTGCTCAGGCCCTGAGTCCAAGGCCCAGGACAGGCAAAAAAAAAAAAAATCCCAATCTTCAGAGACCACCCTCCTGAGTAGCTAGGATTACAGTCATGAGCCAGAAGCCTACAATAGGAAATTTTATCAATATCCTCACAATATAAGTGTTAGTAAATAAATCTCAGACTGCTGGTTTGTGGGGAAGGATTGTGTCTGAAGCCTTTTAGTACAGAATACATGCCATTGACTCAGGTTTGGTGTGTGTGTGTGTGTGTGTGTGTGTGTGTGTGTGTGTGTGTGTGTGTGTGTGTGTGTGTTAACAGCACTTCATCCTCTGCAATGAGAACTGGGCTTCAGGAAATACAGCAGTGCTGGAATAAAGAGAAGAGGTTACCTCAAGTTCTTTCCTAGTAGCAAGCAAAAAGTTACTCTAGAATAGATGCACGATAGCATAATGAAATGGAGCTGTTTCTGGTTCCTAGGGATGGGAGGTCAGGGTAGAGAAGATGGAGAGCATTGGTCCATGCAGCCAGAGTTCCCACAGCCGTGGCCCATCCTGAGAAGCATACACTACTGGAAATAAAACGCTGAGCTACTTACAGCTTGTTCTGTTCATCCTTGGAAGCATCGCTGTGACTTCCCTCGGTTCCCAATGTGTAGAGGGGGAAAAACGCAGCAAGCATCACATCTCCATCCATGTGTGCTTGCTGCTTCATTGTAGAAAAGCAGCTAGTGCCGGCCCAAGACCTGAGAAGGAGGGGAAACTGGAGCAAAACGAGTATGCAAACCCAAAGGCACATCCCTGAAGCATCTGCCAAGCTGAAATTCTCTCTGGAGCTGAGACCCAGTGTCCGGTATGTATATATATTCATATGTCTTTGTATGGGTGCTTATGAGTCTTTTAATTGACATTGACATTGAAGCCTCTTGTGAATCCCCAGGAAGAATGTGTAAAACTCTTTCCTGGGGCTCTGCATCTGTGGCTTTGTATCCAGGAGAAAAACATGCGTTGGACAACATGTTTGCAGATTCTCCTTCTTCATCGCAGGTGCTGATTTCCTCCAAGACCCCAAGATAGGGAGGCCCCAGGGATGAAGTTAACTTTGATGTACTTGGTCCAACATCTGGGTCAAGAAACTATTTATATGAAAGCCATTTGGGAGGATGCACCTGGATTGCATCAGAGGATATCATGTCAGATGCAAAGCGATATGGCCACAAAAATATCTTTGCCAGTGACACATTACCCAAAGTTATTTTATTAGGGTGTTATACCCAGATGGTCAGTTCACACATCCAATTTCCATAAAAGACACAGAACATTACTAGTTGATTCAAGTATGTCTCCATAAGAAATCCGTGTACACAAATGTATAAGTTTACTATTGCCTAAGGTAGGCAACCATGTTGGTGAACCAGCAACTACATGTCAATAAGTCAAAGTTGATATGGAAATTCTGTTGCACGTTTATATTCTGAACTTTACCCTTCAAACAGGTAATTTGCTGTTGATTTTAATGTAAGATATGAAGTTATTTCTTTTTTCTTAGGTTTTTTTTTTGCCTTATGGTGTACTCCCTGTTGTCACTGTATCTGATTATTGTACCTTTGGTATTGTATGTATGTTTTTCTGAACTAGGGAAGGGAAAGGAAACAAGCCAAGTGGTGAGAAAAGGGACAAAGGGCAAACCAATGCCACAGCAATACTCACAATACAGTATGTTGGAAATGAACTGCACAACTTTGGGGGTGGGGATTGAGGGAGGAAGGAATGGGGGAGAAACATGAGCAAGGGTAACACTTTTGACTGGAAATATACTCACTCCCTTATGTATGTAACTGTAACCCCCCTGTACAAAGTAGTAAATATGCTCTTTTGAGGGCCAAACACACTTACACATATTGAGGATAAGACAATGGTAAGATGTAACAGAAAAGTGATATTTTAAAAATTCACATAGGTACATTTTATCTTCATATCCTCGCTCATATCTGCCATAGTAGCCTATGGCCGAGTCATTAAAAACCCTACACCTAAAGAAATGAAATTGTTTAAGCTATCTTTCCTGTCACCATAAACAGATTTGCAAACAGATTTAAATAAAAAACAGGCAATATTTGCTAAACTTTCTATATACATAAACATAATTGTGATGTATTTGAGTACATGGGTAACAGATGAAATGCTGCTCTATCAGATGCCTTAATCAATACTAAAAGCAGCATTATGTCTTCTACAGGTCAAACTATACTAGACCCAAATTCCCAGTAGACACCTTAGTGGCCCCTGAGAATGGAGCTACTTCATTCAGAGCAGTGACCACACTCTAACCTTTCTAATGAGATGGCCAACGGTCAATTAAATCTGGTAAATGAAGACTTCTTCAGGATCTCCGACGAGTAAATACCACAATGGAACTTATGGGGGCATTACAACCAGGTTTGCCCTGTCCTATGGCAATTCCTCAAAATACATACAAAATAATAATTGATTTAAAAGATTGTTTTTATACCATACCCCTTGCTCCTCAAGATTGCAAACGCTTTGCATTTAGTGTGCCCTTTACTAATTTTAAAGAACCCATTAAATGATACCATTGGCTAGTGTTGCCCCAAGGCATGGCGAATAGCCCCACCTTGTGCCAAAGCTTTGTAGCCCGGGCTCTCTCTTCTACTCTCAAAAATTTTTCTTCTGTTTATATTATTCATTATATGGATGACATTTTATTAGCTCATCTAAACCCTGCAGTAGTATGCCAAGCTTTTGAACAATTAAAACAGGATCTCACCTCTTTTGGGTTAATAATAGCTAGTGAAAAGGTGCAAGAGCATCCTCCGCATACTTATCTTGATCATATTTTAGGTCCTTATTATTTTACTAGTCAGAAATTACCGATTAAGACTTCTCATTTGCGTATTTTGCATGATTTTCAAAAATTTCTGGGAGATATTAATTGGCTTCGCCCTTATCTTAAATTATCCACAGCTGAATTAAAACCCTTATTTGATCTATTAAAGGGGGACCCTGACCCTACATCTCCCAGACAAATGACAACTGAAGCAGCTAAAGCCTTAAGCATAGTAAATTCTGCCATTTTTTCCCCACATGTAAATTATATTGATTACTCAGCCCCTTGGGAAGCATATATTTTAACTACACCTCATTCTCCAACAGCAGTCCTCTGGCAGAAGGGACCCCTTCTATGGCTTTCCTTGCCTGCTACTCCCTCAAAAGTGTTAACTCCCTATTATGAATTGGTGGCCACCTTAGTCCATATGTGCCGTGTGGAATCTTGTAAGTACCTTGGATGAGATCCACAGGTTATTTATATCCCCTATACTTTACAACAGCAAGAATGGCTTTATATTCATCGTGATTCCTGGGCCATTGCTTGGGCCAATTTCATGGGCACAATTTCACATCATTATCCCTCCAACAAATTACTTCACTTTGCCTCTTCTTACACTTTTATGTTTCCTCAGGTTGTATCTCTATCACCTCTTTCTATGGCTGCCTTGGTGTTTACAGATGGATCCTCTAATGGAATGGCAGCTCTTACTATTGATGGTGAAATTAAATCTTGGGACACTGGTCTTTCTTCTGCCCAGGAAGTTGAACTTCAAGCAGTTTTACAGGCCCTTACACTTTTACCTACTAAAGCTTTTAATTTATATTCGGATAGTCATGTTATTCAAGTCCTTCAGGTAATTTGAAACTGTCCTTTTTCTTGGAACAGCTAATTCCACTATCCAAACTCTTTTTCGCCAGATACAACTTCTTCTTTGCTCTCGCACCTGTCCGTGCTTTTTTGGATTTATACGTGCTCATACAAAGTTCCTGGAGCATTAAGTGAGGGCAATGCTATTATGGATGAGCCTACTTAAATTTTTCTCACTCGAATTGACTTAGCAAAGCAATCACATGCTGCACACCATCAAAACAGTCGTGCCTTATGTCGGCATTTTCATATATGTGAGGCGGCTAGTCAAATTGTAAAAAAGTGTCCCAACTATACTACCTTCCTACCTGTGCCCTCCAATGGCATTAACCCTTGAGGCTTAGTGGCCAACCATGTTTGGCAAATGGACGTTACCCACATTTCCTCTTTTGGACGGCTCTGCTTTGTCCATGTTATCATAGACACTTACTCTAACTTTATTTTGGCTACTCCTCTTTCTTATTGGGGAAGCCAGCAAACATTGTATCTCCCATGCCTTATGCTGCTTTGCTACTATGGGACTTCCTAAACATATTAAAACTGATAATGGTCCGGGATATATTGGATGAGCTTTTCAAACTTTTTGCAAATCTTACCAAATTGTTCACTCTACAGGAATTCCCTATAATCCTCATGTTCAAGGAGTTGTTGAACGGGCCAACGGTTTGTTAAAACACCAAATTTCTAAATTAAAAGGGGGGGGAATTATAACCCTTGTTTCCTGTTATTATTCTTTCTCATGCTTTATTTGTACTAAATTTTTAAAATTTGGACTGTAATGGCCTTTCCGCCGCACAGCGGTTCTGGGAAAAGAGAGAGCAAAGAGCTTTAGCCCAAGTGAAGTGGAAAGATTCTTTAACAGGTGCTTGGCATGGGCCGGATCCAATATTAACTTGGGGTCAAAGACATGTCTGTGTTTTTTCACAGGATGAAAATGACGCCCGCTGGCTACCTGGGCATTGTGTTCAGATTGTGGAAGCTGATCAGAATGGTACAAGCGCTGACCCACTGGGCTTACGTGCCTGATCCACTGATTGTGCAACGTGTGACTTGGGAAGGAGCTGAGATGTTCATCCATGTCAACAGATCAGCATATGGTACAGCTCCAGATCCTTTTGTCCAATACGTTAAAATGTGAGACTTTTCAGCTTCTGGCATTGGAACCCCTTTATGTTTCACTGACTCTAACAGTTATATTCCAGGCTGTACTGTAATGCAATCTATGAGTCATAAAATTTGGATTCCTGATAACAGTCAAGTATATAATATACGAATGACTTCATTGCCTACTGGGTTCTCTGTACATGCTAATTCTACATTGTCCTTCATAATACCTCGCTGCATCAATTCTTCTCAAATTGTAGAATCCACGGGAGAGCTGCACCCCATAAAGTGTAGACATGAACATCCTTTCATAACCAATATTTCAGGAACTAATTCTCAACTGATGGACTGGTCTGGAGCCAATCTCACCAACAAGTACAACCCAGGTCTGTGGTGGATGAATGGACACCCTCAACGTCATGTCTGGATGTTAGTGGCTGCCCTAAATAATAACTCCTGGCCCACTTCTTCTTCTTTAAAAAATATTATGAGTGTGTAACACCTCCTTATGCTATTATGTATGGACCATTTAATATTTTTATAGGAGCCATGTATTTCAATGTTACTTGTACTAACTATTCTTTTACAAATTGCTTGTATAGTGGTCTTACTGATTCTGTAATTGTTATTAAGCAGCCTCCATTTGTCATGCTTCCTGTGAACATATCTGAAGCTTGGTATGAAGAAACAGGTATCCAAGTGTTAAAAGAGCTCATGTGCCCTAGACGATTTATAGGGCTATTGATAGCAGGCATTGTAGCCTTTATTTCCTTAGATGCCTCTGCTGCAGCAGCTACTGTGGCTTTGACACAAAGTGTGCAAACAGCTCACTATGTTAATCAGCTTGCTCATAATACTATGCAAGCCCTGCACTTTCAAGGCAGGATTGATGATAAGGTAGAACAAAAATTAGAAGCATTGTATGAATCTGTGTTGTCTCTGGGAGAACAAATTCGTGCTTTACAAACTTTGCAATGGGTGCGCTGTCATGCTGGGTTTGACTTTATTTGTGTGACCTTCCATAAATATAATGGGTTGAGCTATCCTTGGGAACAAGTTGTAGCTCAACTAAATGGTATTTGGCACCATAATAATTTGTCCTTAGATCTCTTTCAACTCCATAGGCAAATAGCTGGACTAGAACAAGCTCCACCTCTGGATTCTGAAGTGGCAAAAACAACAAAAGAACTGTTTGAACAACTTCAACAGTATATCCCTTCCTTGACTAATGTTAAGGGGCTGCTAATGACATTGCTTGGCCCAGGGATACTTTTGCTGATGAAAGTTTTTCTATGCCTTCCTTGCACTGCACGCATATTGCAAAACTCTTTCATGAGTTTAGCCAGTCAGCTGCATAAGGTCAAGCTCCAAGTAAATGAATTTCCCCTGAGGAACCGCAGCTAGAGACGGGTAAGAGGGGGGTCTCAGTCTGTCCAACCTATGACAGGACCTTCAGCTTTGCTCTGAAGAAGCTCCCTATGATGGGTAAGGCAGGCTAGGTGACCCACCCAACCTAAAATAGGTAGATTCGCTTCTTTAAACAAAGACGGGGGAGATGTTGGGAGCTGAAAAGTGCAGCTAATCTCATTCCAACCTCTGGCTGTGTTGCTATCACAAGAATATGCTAAGTGCAAGGAGTTTACTAGTAACTCTGCCCCTACCCGGAATTGCTTTAATATGTCTGCTGGAGTACATTCCTATGTACTGTCTATTCCTGTCTTTACTGCCATCAAATGTTGCAAACTTCAAAGCCTCTTTGTGTTCTTGAATTTTAGCAACCCTATGCTATTCCCTGGTTCCTAAACTGCATATAAGCTGGAAGTTAAGAATAAACGTGCCTGTAGTCTTGAGCTACAATCTCAAGCTGCAGACCTCCTGTACCCCATCTTGTCTCTTGTCTTTTCTCTCTTGTCTTGCATTTTTCCTTTTCTTTAATCCTCGCCCCCCTCATTCAGGATTCCCTTTTCGCTGCCAGCTGGCTCCGGTAGACTAGTGTATATATTTGTATGTTTTCTATTTGTTTAGCCCTTCAAGGATACAAACATATATATGTTTCTTATGCTTTCTGTACTTATTGTAATTTGGTGATCTCTATGTATTCTCTGCTCCTTTAGGAAGCCATGTATATTTTTGTATATTTTTACTGATTTACTACTTAGTGAAATGTATTAACAACTCCTCTAATGATTCCTAACATTACATTTTTTGGAATCACAGTTCTTAACATAGTTTTTTATTCTCTATATGAATTCCATCTATCTAGAGAATTCCTGCCAGGCAGAAGTGGGTTATAACCTCTACTCATTTTACTGTTTTCTTCAGGATGTATGATTTTGCACATTTTATATTCAGGAATATTGTTCATTCCTCTTCCTCCCTGGCCTATTATAAGCCATAAACAAAGTTGTTTACTAGTTGAAATGGATGTAAAGTCATCATCTCAATTCCGGTAATCTGTACTTCTGAATGAAATGTTCACGGTAAATCTTTATTAGAACTTAATGATAAATAAAATGTGCGAGACTACTCAGTGCAATGTATTTGCAAATCCCTGCTTAATTCTGCATTATAACCTATTTCCTACCAAACTTTGTATTTTAATGAGACTTAATGTCTCAGAATTCAGTGTTTCTCCGAGTGTGTGCTTTGTCCTGGAAGCCATGAAGAACATTTCTATTTGGCCTTATCAAGATGATGTAGCACTTGGGGACAAAGATGCAGCCCAGCAGCCCTGCACTGGAGGCCAAGATGGAAAAGACTTCCACAGCCACCATGAACTTGCCCTTGGCACTGTGGTAGACAGGTAGGAAGGTGAGCCACACACTGCAGAACACCAGCATGCTGAAGGTCAGGAACTTGGCTTCATTGAAGGTGTCAGGCAGGTTCCTGGCCAGGAAAGCCACAGTGAAGCTGGCCAGGGCCAGGGAACCCAGGTATCCCAGGACACAGTAGAAAGAAGAGAGGGAACCCTTGTTACACAGGAGGATGAGGTGGCCATGTTCAGAGTGGGCATCTCTGTCAATGAAGGGAGGAGAGGTGCCCAGTCAAAGGCCACAGAGAGTCATCTGGATCAGGGTGCAGATGGGAATGATGAAGTTAGGAGCCCCTGACACCAGCAGCCACCTCATCCTTCTCCCTGGAGAAGTGACCTTGAAGGCCAGAACCACAGTGACAGTTTTGGCCACGACAGCAGAGACTGAGACAATGAATGCAACTCCAAATGTCGTTTCCTGTAGAATGCAGGTGACTGTGTTGGGATGGCCAATAAAGAGTAAGGAACAGAGGAAACAGAAGATGAGGGAGATGAGCAGGATGTAGCTGAGAGCCTGGTTATTTGCCTTGACAATGGGGGTGTTGTGATGTTTCACAAAGATCCCAAGAACAGCTGCTGTGAGTGTTGATAAACCCAGAGCCATGCAGGCCAAGGCCATTCCCAAGGGCTCCCCATAAGCCAGGAAGCTTGTAGCTCTTAGGAGGCACTGGGTTCTCTGTGTGTTGGCATACTGGTGATCTGGACACTTCACACACTGCTCCATGTCTGGTGAGGATATCAAATAACCAATATTTATATTTATTTTCAGTATTTAATAGCAAATTTGAAAATGCCTACATAGAGATACTTCAGATGTGTCAATACTTCTATCATAAAATACATCTTACCATAGATTATCACAGATATTCAGTATTATTTTTATGTCTTCATTATGTTCCCAAACTCATTCTCACATTCTTTTTTTCAGGCTGATCATTCTTATTTTTACTTACAATTGCTATCACATACTACATCTTGCTGTTGCTAGTATCCTAGAAATAATTTCCTGCATCTTTTCATGCTGTCTTGATGCACATCTTAAACCCCACATTAAAACGTGTGGATAGTACCGCTTGCACATTCCTGTAGGTCTCGTTGCAGTATAAATAGGAGCCCTAGGGCACTTTCTTGCACTTGTACTTGTTACTCCTATTCACATGTGGGCAAGAGAGACTCAAATCATTTTTGAAGATAGGGTGATGCTATTCACAACACTTCTACCTGCTTCTTAATATCATACCCAACCTAGGGCACTTGCTGACAAAACTATTCATGATCTTTTTTTTTTTTTTTTTTTTTATTCCTTAGGCTAAAGGTAATTTTGAGAAGACTGAGATTTTGTCTTCGAAATGTTTTGACCTTAATATAATAAAAATTAAACTTATATTACTGAGCGTTTGAATGAACAGCGGTACAACAAACTAAAAACGAATTCTATAGGCCATGCATACAACACAGTAGAAAATAATACTCTATGTAATTCAGAGCCCATAGTTAATTTTTTTTGTTATTGTTCTTTTCCCCAAGGAGCAATATCACCCATTGCTGCCATTAAATTACTAAGTCCAGGAAGGAAGAATTTGATTTTGTAATCCTATTGTGCAACATTTTGCATTGACTTACATGGATTTGGGGGACATTAGAAGAGAGTAGTGATTCCTCCCTAAGCCATGAACTTACCTGTCTCATTAGCCATCTCATTCTCTGAGCAAGGGGTACAATCAAAGCAACAGGCAGCCTTTCCCTCCTGTGGGGATTTCCTGAATCCAGGACCACAACTCTCACTGCAGACAGAGTGGGGAAGCTGAGGAAAATTGGATATTTTTCTGTAACTATTCGGACTTTTACCCAAGGCTCATAAAATTCAATTGTTTTAAAGAATGTGATTATTAAGCATAGTACTGTGTGCATTTAATTCCAATGGGTTAATTGAATGCTGTTATGAATTCCACATCACATGATGGCTGAATGATTATGTGCTGTATCTTTGATCTCTATTCTACTGAACTGGTGAGAAGTTTGAGACCCTTCTGGTTTTTTTTTTTTCCCCAAACTATTTTATTGTAAGGGTGATGAAAAGAGGAGTTATGATTACCTAAGTATGGAAATGAGAAGTGTCAGACCTTTAAAAGACAGACATTACGAATGACAAGGTAAATACTAGTGCCAGCCCCATGTAGTCTCCTTGAATTCATTTCATTATATATTGTTTTCTATTCATCTTTGAAATGGTTAAAGGCAAACAGAAAGAATTTAAAAGAATGCCATATGGTAAAGCCCAGACCTCCCTTTTATGGGGTTATGTGAACCTCATGACTATCATATATTCTGCATAATTTTCTAGTGTCCATGAGGTGAACATTATCTCACACAGTGTGTACAATGATTCCTTTCCAAAGATGCCTAAGTAGTAGGCTAACTAATGATTGAATGAAACCTCCACAGGAGGAAGCAAAATAGACCTTTCAACCCCTTAAAGTGAGTCGTGGGGTACTTTCTCACAGTGTTGGCATACTAGTAAGAAACCTGCAATATGTTTTCTGTCCATTTAGAATACCTGAATCAACATAAAGAAACAAATGTTATTTTTTTTTATTTGGATGCTGATTTGGGGCGTGAACTCAGGGTCTGTGCACTGTCAGTGAGCGGTTTCTGTTCAAGTTGACACTACCACCTGAGGCACAGCTCCACCTGAGCTTTGTAATTGTTACTTGAGATAAAAGTCTCTCAGAATTTTGTGCTAGGTTGGGCTTTAAACTGAAGTGTAATCTTAGATCTGAGCATGTTAGCTTCTGAGTAGATAAAATTACAGGCAAGTCCTGCTGTTTTGCTGTTGAGATGAAGGCAAATCTTTCTAGTATTACTGTTTGGACTATCTTCAAACCATGATGTTCAAATCACAGCCACCTTAAAATCTATTATCACAGGAGTAAGTTGCTGGCATCCAATCTGGAATACATTTTTTTTCTTTGTCAGTCCTGGAGCTTGAACTCAGGGCCTGGGAGCTGACCCTGAGCTTCTTTTGCTCAAAGCTAGCACTTTGCCACTTGAACCACAGCGCCAATCCAGCTTTTTTTCTGTTCATTTGATAGTGAGGAATCCAGCCCAGGGCTTCAGGCATGCTACCACTAAGCCACACTCTCAGCCTTCAATCAGGTATACATTTTAAGGGTGAATTTTGATTACTCATTTGTCCCTAAAGCCATTACAATTAAAGCCCACCCACCTCTGTAGTTACTATGGACCATTCTACCAAATCTTCAGAGAAAGACAGTTGATGACCATGTAGAGCATATGGAGAAAACATTCCCACTTTCACCTCAAGTTGAAGACCTTCGGGAAAATTCCAGATAGTTACAATGTCATATTCTGCCTCCAATTTTCTTTTCTCATCCAAAATCACTCGATCTCCAGTGGGATTGTGAAATTGAGTGTTCTTCAGATAAGGGTGCAGCTAAAAGATGCACATCATCTTATGGTGAAGTATCTTCCAGAGTAAAGACTGTAAACTTGATCTAAGACAGCTCCTCATCTCATTAAATCTCACGTTTATAAGCAAAGAATAAAACAGACATCTAATACAGTATCCCAGAAGAAAACCTCTGTAGGAATAAAAATAATCTTTCTGGATCCTGGTTGCTCAGAAAGGAGTGTGAAGGCCTACTGTGAGGAGAAACTAATTCTACATATAATCATGAATGAAGCAATTCTCAATTGCCAAAGCCACTAATTTTATGAACGACTCTAGTTTGAAATTGTAACATTTTTAATACCAAAGTAGAATGAAAGTGGGTCATTTGTGAAAATTCTGGGCAATTCTGTTCACCTAGATCATGCTTTACCATTACATAACAAACTCATAGGGAAATAGTGAATTTACAGTTTTCAAAACATCAGTGATATATGTGGAAGTGATTTGTAACTGAAAATCTTTGCAGAACATGTAATTCATTTCATCCTTGTTACTGTCCTGCTTTGCTTTAGAGTACTTGATAACCTGTCTAGAGTATCTCACAAACATTTAAACCAGAATGATTTCTTGTGTTTTGGAAAAGTACCTGAAATGTGTGATTTCATACAGTAAGAAGGTGATTTGCTCATTGTTTATGACATCCAAAACACATGGCCTTACCTGTGCAGGGGAAGGCACTGTCTGCTTTCTGTTTCCCATTGTTTGTACTTCTGTGTGATGAAGAAGCATGTCATGAAGAGCCTGGGCCACAGCGTACACAGAGTTGTATATATTGTAACTGTGTACCGACATAGTCATGTCAAAAATGTGCCCAGGCAACCAATCCAAGGAGGACTCATGTAGACAGTTCTCCCATGTTACACAGTCAGACTCAGAATCTGAGCAATTAAAAGAGAGAAACCACAGCCTAGCCAGGAAAAAGTCTTCTGGGTATGTGGAAAGGTTCACTGCCTTGACAAAATCTGTGAATCCAGAAACTTCTGGGTGATGGTGTGAGAAAATGAGAGGGATGTGGAATAAACCTAGCATAAAATATCTCCTGGTCATGATGAAATCCCACTGTGAGTTCAAGATGCAAACTTTGCCTTTTATGAAATATTGTTCAATACTTATCAACAACTGTACAAGGGCTTCATTATCACCATATATGATGAGGACATTTGCTGAAGATTTATTAATCTGGTCATAAAGTCTCATGGCATTTAATAAATCTGATAGGGCATACTTTGGAAATTGGATCTCAAAGCCTATACAAACTCTGTTCTTGGCCATCTGTTCTTTCAATGCAAGAAGAATCCACAAGCCATTCTCATCTTCTAAGGTTAGCAGTCCCACCCAGTTCCATCTGAAGTGAAGCAGTAAGGAGACCATAGCAGTGGCCATCGATGTGTCCTTTGGGGCCATCTGATAGAGAGCAGGGAACTTGATATGGTTGCTCAGGACTTGATCAAAAGGCCCAAAGGTAAGCTGAAGGGGTTGGAAATTGGATGCTCCATCAATAAGAAGATTTCTATGCAGTAATCATGTATATTAAATAACCAGTTGAATTAGATGGAAGGCAAATTCTTATTTTAGTTTTTTGACAAAAATATCAATTTTTTTAAAGAACATGACTGATAAGCCTTAAAGCTCCAAATATTCCCTTTGTCTCATCTAACATTTCCCTTACAAAAACAAATGAGACAATAGACATCCCATTACCTGATCCCTAACTCGTTGTTGTCATATAATTTGATAGGTTTATAAATGCAGTCTCTTTCTGTTACTATTATCTAGTGGCTGAAATGGCACCAAATGAGACAATTTTAAATATATCCCCACTCCTAACACCCTCACCTGTGGAAAACTATAGAGGCCCAACAATGCTCCAATCTGGGCAGATGTTATTCCTCATGGTCCTGTGAGTACTGCTATACTCTTGCGGTCTCTCATACATGTGTAGTTTGGCGTGTTGTACTTCCCAAAGAGGTTGAGGAAGGGATTTTTAAATGCTGTCCAAGCTCCAAATTGAAGATTATAGATATCAAATCCCAGAGTCAAGTTATACAAAAGATCCGGGTTTTTGTTGATCTCTTCAACAGCAAACATCAAGGCCAAAACAAACTGGTAGTTCTTGAAGATAAATCTGTGTAACAAGCAAAGAAATTTAGGAGGAGTATTTCCAAACGAATGGCTTTGATGGATTGAATACTTGCTTCTTTGCTAAGGAAGATATTCAAACACTACTTTCAATTAGGATGTAATGGGATGTAGTGTCTTATGCTTGAATATAGGATTAGGTAAGAACATGAAGGGAATTTTTCATGAAGGAGATTCAGAAACTTACTTAAGCTGACCAAGAGCTTGCTTATTCTCCAATACCAAGTCCACCACAGCAATAACCTGTGGTCCATTAAACATAGAATAGGCTTTCATGAGACACCAAATACTGTATTGCCATTCTCTTGGTGTAATCAACCCCACCTGTGTGAAAAATTCGGCATTTGAGTCATCTCATTGATTTTGTGTGGCTACAGGACAGGGCGGGTTAACTAAAGAAGGTTCAATTTAAGAGCATCTTTCTGAAGCAAAGTGTCACTTAAGGAAGATCTTACAGCCAACTCAGCTCACAGACCCAAACATATAGAACGACTCTTCCTACAATATCACCTACCACAAGGGTTCAAAATGAGGTGAGGGAACTTTATTGTTTTTTGTGTAACAAATGAAAGAAATGGTGGGAGAGCCAAATGAATGGGTGAAAATCTGGCTAGCTCTTCATCTAACAGAGGATTAGTAGCCTAGTGTAAAACAACTCTTAAAATTTAAATACTAGTAGGAAAAAAGTCCAATCAAAGAACAAACTTATCAGCAGAAGATTAAAAAATAAAATATTTCAAATGGAAAATCAATTCAGAAAAAATAGATCAACCATTTGGGCAATCAGTACAATAGAAATCAAAGGTACAATGAGTTACTTATTACCCCAGACAGGAATTGCAGTTTTACTGGAACTGAAAAATGAATTTAGGCAGTGAAGCAATAAAAAATATCAAGTTGAGAAGTCAGGGCCAGAGAAATTAAACCAGAAAATTCACTTATTCATTGGAGAATGGCAGTGTTGGAAGAAAGGAACATGCATTTTTAGGTGATAATATAAAGCATATAAAACTTGGAGATGAACTCTGAGCTTGAAATTCATGCTTGAAACATGGTATTTAATTGCTGCTTCCCTGTGGTAGAAGTTATATTAATTAATTTGTTATTAAAACTCATTTGGTTTATTTAATGTAAGGCAAGAGCCTTTAAAGCTAGTGCCTTAAAAGGTCCCATGTAGATAGAATGAGTATATATTTTTATGGCTTATTTTTAACTAGGTAAACATCTTGTCATAAACAACATGAGAGCTACAGGCTTCTCATTTCAGAGTTGAGTTTTAAGATATATTCATATGTAAATTATTTACTCTCCCTTCTTTCATTCATGCACATTTATAAAACAAAGTATATAAAACAAACTACTCAGTTCTTCATGCAGAACTTCTACAACACAGGGGTACCTTCTGACAATCCCTGATGTATTTCTTTAGTAGAAAATCAATATAAGAGGACATGTTTTGCTTCCAAGTGTACTATGTACTTGTATGGATGTCACAATAAAACTCTTTCTTAATATAATTCATATTAATTCAAGAATAAAAACATTTTAAATCCAATGTTTTTGTGTTAACATAAAAATTAAAAATTGCAGATACCTCAAGAAATTAAAGCTACCTCGGCTACTGTCACGTATTTCTAATTCTAGCTTGTCAGGAGGCTGACAGCTTAGGGTCTTGAGTCAAAAGTAGTTGTGAAAGTAAAGTCTATGACACTCGTATCTCCACTTATCCAACAGAAAGCCCTAAGTGAGGTGTGGTTCAAGTAGTAAACCATCAGCCTTGAGAAAAAAGACCAACCAAGAGGTCAAAGCTAGCCAAACACTGGTGGCTCATACTTGTAATCCTAGCTCCTTCAGAAAGAAGAATATGAACAGTTGAGCCAGATCTCTCACCTACTGATGATATCTGATTGCAGTGGTCCATGTATCTACATGGAAAGCCTCATGGATAAATATTGCTATTTATCATCAAGACTGTGCATAAAATTTTACCAACCCCAGACAATACTTCTTTTTATATTTGTAGGTTGGTAAGAAATATTCACTGGTTCACACTGTAATACTCACTGTGTCTATTGTAGCACATGAACACAAGTACTGAAACAGATATTGAGAAACTAAGAGAAACCTGGGCACAAGAAAACAGAAGAGGGGCTAGGGATATGGCCTAGTGGCAAGAGAGCTTGCCTCATATACATGAGGCCCTGGGTTCAATTCCCCAGCACCACATATACAGAAAATGGCCAGAAGTGGTGCTGCGGCTCAGGTGGCAGAGTGCTAGCCTTGAGCAAAAGGAAGCCAGGGACAGTGCTCAGGCCCTGAGTTTAAGGCCCAGGACTGGCCAAAAAACAAAAACAAAAACAAAACAAAACAGAAGACACAGGTGCCTATGTTGTAGTCTTAGCTACATGATCTGAGGATCATGTTTTGAAGCCATCTTGGGCAGGGATGTCTGTGAGACTCCTATCTCCATTTAACAACTAAACACTGCCAGATATGGAGCTGTGTCTCCAGTGGTAGAGCAGTAGCATTGACCAAATTAGCTCACAGAGAGTGCCCAAGATAAGGACATCTATCTTCTATAACAGGGAAGCAGCTTCTAAATGTCGGCAGCCAAGGAAGTTACAATTGTCACATAGACGCAATGACATTTTATTTTGCAATAGTTATCAAATTGGCTGCCAGATGTATTCAGTTTTGTATATCTATTTTTTATTTCTTTTCTTTGTTTGTTTTTTCTATAGGCATTGATGAGTGACACCATCTGGTACAGACAAAAATTCTAGGAAATGCATGTGCATCAGCAAAGCAGGGAATATATCAAGAGCAGATAAACTTCTCCCATAAGGGATCTTTCATAATGCCAGGTAAATCTTGAATTGTGGAGCATATCTGACATAAAATAAATTATTCAGATCTTCGGAACAGTAAATACTACTCTCTACATACACACACAGATAGATAGATAGATAGATAGATAGATAGATAGAGAGAGAGAGAGAGAGAGAAAAGTCATAATGTTTGAATCTGAGCTTAGACTTTGTCCTTGAGTGGCTAGAACTATACCACTTGAGCAATAGCTCCCCTTCCAAATTTTGATGTGTTAATTGGAAATAAAAGTCTCACAAATTTTTATTCCTGGGCTGGCTTCAAACCTCAATCCTCAGATATCAATGTCCTGAGTAGTTAGAGTTACAGTCATGAGCCACCAACTTACAATAAGAATTATCAGTGTTCTCAAAATAGGTTACCAAAAATAATCTTCTCCGACCTCTGGCCTGTGGGGTTGGTAGTGGGTCTGCATGCTGTCAGTATAGACCCCTGACATGGATTTCAGATTGCTTGTAGTAATAGTCATCCTCTTCAACGACACCTGAGATGGAGGAGATGCATGGATGCTGGAATAAAGTGATGAGTTTACAGCCCTGATAAAGAGAAGCTAAATGAAAAGAAACCAGAATCCTCACCCAGTAGCAGGCTGAAAATTACTCAACATGCAATATAAAAGTTGCAATAGAAAATAGTGAAACAGAACTGGGTTTGGGTGCAATAGGAATTGTGGTTCCAGGTGCAGAAGACAGAGAAAATTCATGTGTGCCCATAGATTTCTCTCTGTCATTGCCTATCCTCCGAGAAAAACAGTAAATGGAAATAAATTGATGAGTGACTTACGGCATCTTCTCTTCAGGCCCAGAAGCATCAATGTTACTGCGATCTAGTCCCAAAGTGTAGAGAGGGAAAAACCCAGCAATCATTGCATCTCCATCCATGTGAGCTCGCTGCTTCATGGTTGAAAAGCAGCTAGTGCCGGCCAAGGCTCTGAGAAGGATAGGAAACTGCAGAAGAATGAGTGTGAAAATCAAAGGGCACATCCCTGAAGCTCCACAGTTTCAGATATGTATATTCATATGTTTTTGTATATATGCACATGCCTTGTTATTGACAGAAATGTCACCTACAGCCTATCTTTCACCAAAGCGCTTGTGAATCCCCTGGAAGACTGGGCAAAGCTCTTCCCTGGGGCTCTGCATCTGAGGCCTTGCATCCAGGAGAAAAGTACAAATTGGAAAATATGTTTGCAGACTCTCCTCCCTCACCTCAGGTGCTGTGATTTGCCCAGTACCTCAGGGATGAAGTTATGTTAGTTATTTTTGGTCCAACATTTGAGTCAAGAAAGTAATTGCATGAAAGCCATTTGGGATGATGCAATTGGATTGCATCAGAGGATGTCATGTCAAGTACATGGTGAAATGGTCAGGAAAAAAATCTATGCCCAGGAGATAATAATTATATGGATTATAGTATACTAAGTAAAGTAAGCTAGACCCAAAGGAACAGGTTGCATAGGCATACTACAGTATGCCTAGAGATCTACTAGTTGTAGTGAATATATTCATTCTACACAGTTGATAGAAAAGGACAAACACACACACACACACACACGGACATGAAAATTCACACTCTAGACTCGTTGAGGATATTCTTAGAAGAATATTACAATGGCTCAATAGCTATGTGTGTATGATCATATAAAATGATATGTATCAGAATGACTACAAGAAATGGAAAAGGAGGTTTTTGTCATTTGTTTGTTCTTTTTATTTTTAAAATTGATTTATTGTGAAAGTGATGTTCAGAGGGGTTAGTTTCATATGTAAGGCAGTGTTTACATTTCTTATCCAACTTGTTACCTCCTCCCTCATTTTTCTTCCACCTTCCCCCATTCCCCAGTACCCTCCCCTCACCAAACTGTACAGTTGGTTTATAGCATATAGTTTTGTAAGTGTTGCTGTTGCATTAGTTCACCTTTCATCCTTTGACTCCTCATGTTGTCCACATACTTGCAGGAATCTTCATGGTTTTCTTCTCACTATATTTTTGTCTGTCATTTGAAAGAGATTCAGTGTCTCTAGCTCCCCGGAATCATTGTGTGTATACACATGTCATACCTGATGCTGTCAGGGGGTCCCAGAGCCACAAACACTGACCTTGTGACCTGGACACACAGCCTTTCTCAAGCTGTTCTAGATCTAGACTTCAACTTTCCCGGGTGGCTCAATTCTTCCAAATGTTGAAACCATCCTTTCTGTCAACCCATAAGAAGTTAGTTCACACCCAGAAGATTCTGAACCATTTGTTCAAAAATCTAAGTATCAGTCAGTTCTCCTATTGTGAGACACTTATCTGCAATGCAAGCAGAGGGTTTAGGGAAGTATGATACTTAAGAGAAGCACCTTTATTGCATAATGCCAGAACCAAGAATACAAGTGCTAAATTAGGCTGACCCTTTGGAAAGTGCTGTGCCTCTCTGTGGAATCTTTTCTGTCCCTCTATTTTCCTTACAAGCACAATATTCTCTAGATCCAGCTTCACTTATTTGTGGACTGAGCCAAGAAAGACTTACTCATGAACAGGACACCAGATACTGTCTGGAAGGAATATCCCTAACCTAAATCTACATAGAGCAAAAATGGCTGAGAACAGAAGGAGAGGCTCTCGCCATACATATGTAAGAAGGAGCTGTCTGTCATACATGGCCTTAATATGAACCAACTGTAGTGTCTACCCAGGAGATGCCTCCCACCTGGTTAAGTCTCCACCCAGTTACCTGGGTAACTGGCATACCTGGAGGCAGTTACCGCTCTCATGCCTGAGGTCACATCCTAATCCACCTGGCCACACCACCCTGTCCCTGCCCTAGATACTGCAGGGCAGGACAGGGGCCGACCCTTCTCTCTGGCCATACATGATCTCAGCGACAGGCCAGCAATTCAGTAATAAATTGTCCCTCTTGCCTGAATACTGTGTGGCGTTCTCCTTTATTGGCTACCTATTTTAATAACTGTTACATATTTCTCTCATGCTTTTAATGGGTCTTTGGGGTCACAGTGACACTGAGCCAGGAAACTGCTAGCAATCCTCTTGCCAGAGCAAGGAGGCCTGCGGGAAATACGCTCAGACATATTTTCTGCAGCTGCAATGGTAAATGGTCAGAAGTCGCTTATATTCAAGCTTTCTTTGTTCACTCTCATTGTCTTGTTTCCATTATTTCTCTTCCTTTTGCTCTCTCCCCCTCTCATCTGCTTGCTTGCATGTTATTTTATAAATTTCCAAGTTACCATCCTGTAAATGTGCCTTGCTAACAAAGCGGCCTCTATTCACAGGCTTTGGAAATTGAGGCTTGGCCACCAATGTGCTTTGGCAGCAAAGACATC